>NC_142935.1:51076573-51079073 GCF_046866305.1 Octopus bimaculoides | reverse complement strand
TAGAGCAAAAGCCAGAGAAAACCAGAACTATAAAGAAACAATCGGTGTAACACTGGGGTTTGGAAGAGCTATAGAGTAACAAAGTCAGGGTTTATATTCGGAGGGAAGACCGATTACATGGACGCAGTGACAAGACGAGAGAGGAAGGTGGGGTTTTACAATAAGAACTTTTCCCCTTCCTTCCTCCCCTAACGGAGGTGAAGGCGGAGACACTATACTGTAATATCAGGTGAACCGAATGAGTGAGAGACTAAATAGTTACAAGATCAGGCTTTACTGAGTGTGCGTGTGTGTGTGTGTGTGTGAGAGGGGGGAGCTCTACAATAATGATATCAGGACAGACCAAAATAGGAGAGACTACGCTATATCAAATCAGAACTGAGAGAGAGGGACAACTCCGTTAAAAGATTACTATTGGTCAAAGAAGTAAATGAGAGACTAACCCTGAAAAAATCAGGATTGACCTATTGGGGGAGGGGCTATGCAAGAACAATATCGAGGATGATCGAGAAAGGAAGAACTACATAATGCTTTCCAATTTTAACACTAGGCCAGTATGTTAAGACTGACGGAGCAGAACAATTCAAAGATTAGAGTAGTGAGTGACGCAACAATAAAAGATCACAGTTCTATATTTAAGAGATGAGGGATTATGTACATTATTTACATTATTTACATTTGACGGATATTTGTCCTCATCTTGTTTGTTGTTAACACAGCGTTTCAGCTAATATACCCTCCAGCCTTCTTCAGGTATCTTGGGGGAAATTTCGAACCTGGCGTAGTGGTTAAGAGCGCGGGCTACTAACCCCAAGATTTCGAGTTCGATTCCAAGCTGTGACCTGAATAATAATAATAATAATAATAATGATGAGAATAATAATAATAACAACAACAACACCGAAAAATATCTTAGGAATGGGAACCCAGGTTCGAAATATCCCCAAAACACACGAAGAAGGCTTGAGGGTATATCAGCCGAAACGTTGTGTTAAGAACAAATAAGATGGGGACAAATATCCGTCAGATGTAAATAATGTAAATAATGTAGTAAAAGATCACATTCGGCTGAGTGAGGGATGCTGAGCTCACAAGGTAACAAGATCAGTGCTGACATCATTATTCAATGTCCAACGATTTGATATTAATAATTTGTTAGTCAGATTATAATTATCTGCACTATTAATCTAATATTTACAGTGTAGTATTAACAATATATTGACTTTAACTTTCGATCCATGCAATCTCCGATCGTAATCGAGTGTCATTTTTCACAACCATGTACATTCGTCCTTAGCTTCATCCGTCCTAGGCGCCGGCGGCTCACTGGATAAGACCGTTACAGCCTAACGCTCCGAAATAAAGGCTCTAGTCTGGGAGGAATGTACAGATTTGGTAATAGGAGACCCGATGATGTTTAGAGAGGGAACCGATCCAACATTCTGTAAATAAATATAAATGTACATACACTGAAGAAAAATCCCGGCCCAAATAATTGTCATCGTTACATTATTATGAACATCAATACATATCATCTTCAACGTTAGCATCAGCATTATTACCACCATCTCTACCTCTCAGCATCATCATCGATTCGTCGTCGTCGCCATCGTTGCCGCCGCTGCTATCATCATCATCGTCATCGTCGTCATCGTCGTCATCATCATCATCATCATCATGGTACTCGCTGACGTCGTCATCGTCGTCGTCGACGACGTCCTCGTCCTCCTCCTCGTCCTCCTACTTTTCCCCATCTCCTCCCTTCTTTCCCTTCTCCGCTCCTTCCATTCACTCCTCCCCTTGGCCCGTCTATCTCTCCTTTTCCTCATCCTTCACTCCCATCCTCCCCTCCCTCCGCTTTCTCTTCGCCTCCCCCACCCCATCGTTTCATTATCTTCACTGTTATAAGCTTATGTTCGAATCATTATTTCCCTGTACTCAAAGCGGTGAGCTGGCTGAATCATTAGCACACCGGGCGAAATACATAGCGGTATTTCATCTGCCGCTACATTCTGAGTTCAAATTCCGCCGAGGTCGACATTGCCTTTCATCCATTCGGAGTCGATAAATTAAGCGCCAGCTGCATACTGGGGTCTATCTAATCGACTGGCCCCCTTCCTCCAAATTTCGGGCCTTGTACCTAGAGTAGAAAAGATTATTTCTCTGTTCTACGAATATGTATTCTTTCCAGTCGCTCTTGATTACTTATCATCTTTAATAAAGTTCAGTGGACATTCATTTTTTCGACTGTGTATATTTGTGCGTGCATGAGTATGCCTATGTATAATTGCATAGTACATGCTACACAAGGCTATATATATATATATATATATATATATATATATATATATATATATATATATATATATATATATATATATATATATATATACATACATATATATATATATATATATATATATATATATATATATATATATATATATATATATATATATATATATATATATATATATATATATATATATATATATATATA
>NC_142935.1:51056573-51074073 GCF_046866305.1 Octopus bimaculoides | reverse complement strand
ACCGTGTTTTTGTTATTAAGAGGGTGTCATTATCATTGACTAAGGGATGTTGGTACATTCGCCCCAATGTTTCTTTTGCTAATCGAATTCTGTGTCGATGTCGTATTTTATTCCGGAGAATCCTTTAGACAGCTCACATGCTTTTGAAGAAAGTGTAGAAATTCGATAAAAGAAATGCACACCTACCTTCAAAAACGTGATTTGGGCTGCACTTAAATGTGGAAAGACACTTTGGAGCAACATATCATTATTGAATTGAACGTAAAAGACCCGATCTCTTTGTAGACAGAGCTCTATCTCTCTCTCTCTCTGGTTGTCTCTGTCACACACAAACACACATACACATATACGCGCACACACACTTACTCACAAACAATCTCTCTCACACACACACCACACAAGCATGCATAGTCAGGGTTCCTTGTTCGTATCAGAATGCTCGGAATAAGCAGTATACTTGTGTGTATTTTTGCTTGTTAGTATGTGTACGTGTAGTATTTCCTCGAAAAACTTAAATAACAGCCCACGAATTCGATGCCCTTTTGCTGTTGCTATTATTATTATTATTATTATTATTATTATTATTATAGTCATCATCATTATTGGATTATACAGCTAATGAATACATAAGAGTGAGTAAGCATGAAGATATAATTCAGAAGATTATATATCTTCATTTAATTTTCTCCAATTAAAAAAAGAAAAGTTTATGTAAAACCAATCGTTGAATTAAAATGGCTCTTTGATTAATAAGTAAAATTATAACATAATATAATCTAAATGAGAATATATTGGATTGTAAATCTAATGAATCTGAAAGTAGACAGTATAAAATTGAATTAGAATTTTTAATTCAATTCTGTTTACCTGATTTCACGAATATGTATTAAGTGTACTGAATCTCTCTCTCTCTCTTTCTCTCTCTGTATATATATATATATATATATATATATATATATATATTTATATGAAAATATATGCATATGTACATATATATATGTACATATATGTATATATGTATATATATATATATATATATATATATATATATATATACATATATATACACATACACGTATATATATATATATATATATATATATATATATATATATATATATATATATATATATATATATATATATATATATATATATACATATGTGAGTGTGTGTGTGTGTGTGTGTGTGTGTGTGTGTGTGTGTGTGTGTGTATGCATATGCGAGTACGTTGTATGTATATACATACATATATGTATATAGATGTATCTGTGTGCGTCGAGGTCGGAAACATTAAAGAAAGACATGAGTTAAGAGAGATGTTCCACGAATATAGTAATTATTTCAGTATCGAAAATGGAGGCCTATTTCACATACAGTAGCAAGTGATAATCAGTGTTAGTCTGTTGTGAAAAGGAGGCGAGAAGTTGATGAAGGGGAGGAGAGAATTACAACGTTTCGTGCACTGAATCTTATTGGTTAAGATATTGCTGTATGGCTTTGCGTTTATAATTCCTTTCTCATCATTACATACCGGCTTTTATTCAGTTTTGTGTATTTTATGAAAACTGTTTATGCTGAGACAGTTTGCTTTTAGTTTACATGAATTTAAGTATGTGTCAACTAAATTTGTACTTGGCAATATTTAAGGCTAAACTTTGCTCAGAAGAGGCCCCTCGTCCTGTACATAAACTGACATTGTTTCTGATAGGAAAAATTGTGTACATGAAAGCAGAAATGGAAATACGAAGTGAAAGAATTTAGTATCTTGAGATCTGAATTTAGTTAAAAAAAATAGCGTTGTAGAGTCATCTCTAGTTAAGAAAATATATAGTACATTAAAATGAAAAATATTTTTGCTGAAGCCAACGAGTTTAAAACCGTTTGAAGTATTACTTTGAAAATAACTTTTACACTAACATCTACAACAATAGTGACTACAACGAAACCAAAACAACGGTTGTGATATATAATAACAATTATAAATTCCGATAGAGAGGAGATAGTATAAACGAACACTAGGAATGGTCCCAGAGTTTATACACTGCATAGGCGGATTATAATCTGGTACACACATCTTCACATAGCAATATCAAATAATCGGCTGGATATTATGTCCAAAGATTACAAGGAAAGAGAAAGAGAATACTTTTTGATTGAGGTATCAATACTTATAGAGAAAAATGTATCCCTAAATCAAATGGAGAAATTATGGCTCTAAAACTCGAAATAAGGCTTCAGAACAAAAACAGTCCTAATAATCATAGGTGTCATATAAATTACTAATTGAACAATGTAAACTATGAGCAAAAATCTAGAACTTTCAAACATGAAAGACATATAGATAAACTTACAAATATTGAGAACGTATAGAAAAACGTAAGGAGATCCCAGGTTGCTCCCGATAATGCTAGAACTTACAAATATGAACGGCATATAGAAAAATATAACGAGACTCCAGGATGATTGCACGACTTTCTAGAAATAAGGACCAAATCGCCTTAAATTATTCTTTATTGTCATGAAAGAGTAAAAGGAAGGACACGGTGGATAATGCATTTCTAGATACTTCAAAAGTATTGCCTCAAAAACCTTTGATTATAGATCAGCGAATAAACTGAAAGCAGCATATATATTATGTTGAGTTACTTATTATGTAAAGTTACCTATAAATACACTGTACAGGAAATAACATCTCTTGGCACTTCATATATTATTACGTGAAGTTACGTTACAATCGGTACAATGGAGAATCCAACACTGCAAGTAACACACTTGCACATATCCAAGTCCTACAAAGTTACACTGTTGTGCAATGTAAACATGAAGTAAAAATAACACTACTGAATGATAATAATAATACAAAATAGGAAAAAGAAAAAACAATTTAAAATAATAATTCGCTCGATCAGAAGTGAAAGTTCTAAAATAGAATCTTCTAGTGTTAGTTCTAAAGCTAATCATAATAATCACCGACCAAACGAAATATGTAATAACACGGGAGATAACTGGGTTCAAAGGAACAGGAATGATCATGTTGATGCTATTTCTCACATTAAAGCAAAACGATGACTGTTATAACTGTGTACCCGCAAGTTATTTCCGCCATGTATCCCAAAATATTTTCTACACATGGTTACTTAGCAACAACTTCTATACTTTCTTGTATGCAAGTTATTTTCCGATGATGGATATACTTTCATCTCTGGCTTATGTGATTCTATGATTAAGCGGTATAAATTAGATGATATAAGATAAATAGCAAAATAAATAAATAAAATGGTCTGATGCGAGTTCACTATCTGGTAGACTTTTGACGAGATAAATTGGTGTATGAAGGAGAAGTTTGAGAATAGTCAAGACATAATGAATATTTACATCCGCTGCTTATAATGGTGTCTAGGATAGTATCTGATGGGTAAAGAAAAAAGTGCAGAAAATTTAAATTATTAACTGAATAATCTAACATTATTTTTTTATTCTTGCTTTAATATTAGTTGTATTCCAGTATACAACAGGTCATATTGTGCTACGGTTTCACACCAGTTGAAACATAAATTCTAAGATACATTCTTTTTTAAAAAAAATCAGGTTATAAAAATAAACCACAGTGTCTAAAAGATCTGGTTTCTGAACCCATATAGCTAGTTCATTTCAGATTTCTCCAAACAATATTTCAAAATTCTATTAGGGCCACAAAGTAGAGATATTGAAGTAAGAGTCAGTAGTTGCTGGTTCGAGTCAAGTAGTTAGCATTCTGCCTTTATTATCCGTGAAAGGGTTGTTTTAAAGTATATATTGTCAACTATGCTGTATAACTAACTAGGTTTTTATTTTTTATTTATGCGCCCATTTAAAGACTAGCCAGGCTCAGGGGCCCGGTTTCCTGGTTTCTATGGCGTATGTGTTCCCCCCCCCCCCCAGCTGGACAGGACGCCAGTCCATCGCAGCGTTACTCAAGAAATAGGAAGAAAGAGTGAGAGAAAGTTGGGGCGAAAGAGTACAACAGAGGTCGCCACCCCAAACAATAAAGTCTGTTTATTGATTGACATGAGCATACCCTGTGACCATATTATCTCGGCAAAAGAATTTGATAAGTTCAGAAAATATAAAGATTTGCCAATCGAAATCGGAAAGATGTGGCTTCTCAAGACGGTTACAATACCAGTGATTGTAGGAGGACTTGGAATTATAAAAAAAAAAGGAAGTGAAAATTATTTGAGGATGATCCCTGGCTAACTATCAATGCAAAGTTTGCAAGGGATTAATTTAACAAAAGTACATCACACGTATTGGGAAGTGTTTTGCTGCTGTGAATTTTCTTTCCTTTCCCCACCTTTATTTTTTGTTTTCCGTTTTCATCTTGTCATTTCTTCTTTCCTTTCTCACTCTTTCTTCTCCGTTTTTTCTATGATATGACTTTATAAATGAAGAATCTGGTGTCTTTATTTTAATGGCTTACCAAAGTATTCGGCGAGTGTCTTTGGCCTAGGTGTCTTGTCGGGGAGACACTTGGCAAGGAGTGGAAACAAAATTGAAAGAAGTGGATAATAATAATAATAATAATAATAATAATAATAATAATAATAATAATAATAATAATAATAATAATAATAATAATCAAGGAACTTAAGATACTGTGGGATTTTACAATCCATCGTGACTCTCAAACCGAGGCTCAAAGACCAGATATTCTTGTGGTAGATAAAGAAAAAACGGAAACCAAGATCATAGATACTGTAATACCTGGAGATTCACACATAAGTGACAAAGAAGTATAAAAGAGAGAAAAGTACAAACTACTAAAAGACTAGTATGAAGTATGAATACTATGAGGAGAGCGTCTGTCATTCCGTTAGTTGTAGGGGCACTTGGAGCACTAAGCAACCAAATTCGAGAAATATATCAGAGAAATCAGAATTGACATGAGAGCAGAGCAAACCCCCAAAACATGCGCTGCTGGGGAGAGCTAGGATTTTGAGGCTGGCACTTCGATTTTGAATGTCTCCCACGATAATTAACAAGTATCAAAGTTTACAACGTGCAGAAAGAGACCGTGTGAGACCTCTGACAGTAGGCTGCTATCCACTCTCATAGAATCTACCAGAGCGCTTTGAGAAGTAAAGCACTAATAATAATGATAATAATAATGATAATGATAATAATAATAATAATAATAATAATAATAATAATAATAATAATAATAATAATAATAATAATAATAATAATAATAATAATAAAAAGAAATGGAAAAACTTTCAAAATACAAAGACCTGGAAATAGAGATAACTCGAATGTGGAATCTAAAAACAGAAACAATTCCTATCATAGTAGGTGCCTTAGGTATAATAAAAAAATATTCAGACAAATACATAACAAAAATAGCAGGACTTACAAATATATATAACATACAGAAAATTGCACTACTGGGTACTGCACACATTCTACGCAAAACAATTTCAATACAGTAAACATAAGAGCACCACAGCAAACCACAGCACATACCCAAGGCGCACAGAGCTGCGCTCGGTAGTGAAGTGAAAGCACGTTATAAAAATAAAACTACTGAATAATAATAATAATAATAATAATAATAATAATAATAATAATAATAATAATAATAATAATAATAATAATAACAACAACAACAACTAATAATAATAATAAATGATAATATTAATAATAATCCCTTCTACTGAAGGCACAAGGCTTAAAATCTTGGAGGAGGAGACAAGTCAATTACATCGACTCCAGTGTTTCACTGGTACTTAATTTATCGACCCCGAAAGAATGAAATAATAATAATAATAATAATTCCGAAACTTATCCAAAAACATCGGAAATAAAGACATCGCATGGAGCCAAAAAAATAGCTGACAAAGGGCTGGACTATACCCGAGTAAGTAATACTCATTGAAATTTATTTCTATTTTTCCAAATATAATGATGTATTTTAACTTGATACCTCCACTACCCGCACAACGATCGTAAACACACGTGTTACATCAAAATCAGACCATCTTCGAACCCCAAAACACCATGTACAAAAAAATTACAAACAGATTAAATAACACCGGTATTATTCCACCCAAGAATAACAACCGAGAAGTGCGTACTGTAAGCTTATTACGATAAAAGTACGAAGATCTGAACGTGGAAAACAATCTGACAACAGAAATGAACGATCCGGTACCCTACGAAAACGATGACCGTCAAAATAAAGGGCCGGACGTTGTTCCTCATGTCCCGCAAACAAAACCAAAACGGCATAAATGGACACGTGAGGAATACATTTCGATCCTACACGCCTATTTCACAGCAGTGCTCTACCCAAAAAACGAAAACGCAACAACACGTACATATAAAATATGGAAGAAATATAATGTAAATATAGACCTCGATAAAACAATGAACCCTAATAAACTAGCTAACATAAGAAGATATATTCTAAAAGAAAAAAAATATCAGAAATAGAAATAGAACAATTGAAAGGAAAAATACATCAGGAAAATCTAGATAGTAGTCACACAGCAATGCCAAATACTAATATAAACACTGAGATAGCAAAACACGAGGACAAACGTAACATTTCCGGCAAAAACGAAGTAAACAAAAAATAACAAACCCAGACCGTAAAGATGTATAATAGTGTACAAAAAGCACCAATCCAGAACACCACAGACAAACATATGAAGGAAAAGGAAGGCAAAACAAATCTAAAGCCTGGGAATAACGAAGGGAAACCTAATAATTACGATACTATGAAAATGAGAATAACCAAAGAACTGAAAACCACAGATTATATCTCCCAAAAATCAAAATAGACAATAAAACAACATCAATAATAAATAGCATAAACCTGGCCGTCACGGAACTAACAACCACAGAAACAACAAGCAATATCACTGAGCTAAATGACATAATATATGCGGCAGCCACTGCAGCCACAAAAGAAGCAGGATACACACTCAAACCCATCCGAACAGGAGTTCTACCACCCGAACAGACCTTGTGGATAAAAAACATCCAGAACAAAATTTAAAAAAAGAGAAAAGATTTATCGATTCTCAACGAAATTAGTAAACAATCAACACAACTAAGTAACAAGAAGAAAACAAAAATACTGTACAAATACAGCATTACAGAACAAAACAAACAGTTCAAATCCAACCCCAAAAAACTCTACCAAGAACTGGGTAAAAATAAAATAGACATTACTGCAGCACCAACAGCAGAAGAACTGGAAAATTTCTGGAAACAAATATGGTCGGTGAAGCAACAACCCCAGAAAAGGACCATTAAAACAACGAACTTAGCATCTGAGCAATTCTGGACCCCTATAACAACTGAAGAGGTCACCCAGACACTGCAAAGACTAGGCAACTGGAAGGCATCTGGACACGACAAGATCCCCAATTTCTGGTTAAAACACCTGCCAGGAATGCATAAAAAACTGGCAGAAAATTTTAACAACATAGTAGCAGAGCCAGAGACAATGCCTGAATGGCTCACGAAAGGGAAAACCATCTTAATCCCCAAATCCACGGAAACAGAGAAACCACAAAACTATAGACCTATAACCTGTCTCCCTACGATCTACAAAGCCTTTACTGCAATAATATCGCAGAGATTGAGTAAGCACCTGGAAAATTACAACCTGTTTCCAGAAGAGCAGAAGGGATGCTGCAAGGGCTCATACGGCTGTAAAGATCAATTATTGATCAATAAAGCCATAACTGAAAGACAGCCGCAGAAAGAAGAAAGGCCTCAGTATGGCCTGGGTGGACTACCAAAAGGCTTTCGACAGTGTTCCCCACACGTGGATTCTGGAAACACTAGCCATAAACAAGGTGGCACCAATTATTATAAAATACATAGGGCACTCAATGAACAAATGGCAGACAGTGCTACAGCTCCAAACAAAAGAGAGACTTGTGAAAACGAAAGCCATCCCCATTAGAAGAGGAATATTCCAGGGAGACACGCTCTCTCCACTCCTGTTCTGCCTGGCACTCACACCTTTAACTGAATTGCTAAATAGAACTGGATGCGGTTACAAATGCTGCGGAAAATCAGTCAGCCACCTTCTATATATGGATGACCTAAAATTATATGCTAAAAACGACAAAGAGCTAGAAACACTACTAAAGACAGTACACGGCTTTACCAAGGAAATAGATATAAAATTCGGATTAGAAAAATGTGCCAAAGCAACCCTGAAAAGAGGAAAATTAGTTAAAAGTAGCAATATAAAACTAGATAAAGCCAATGAAATAAGAGAACTAGACGAAAGCCAACCATACAAGTATTTAGGAGTCAATGAACTAGATAGGATACAACATACACAAATGAAAGAAAAAATAAAGAAAGAGTACTATAGAAAAGTTAGATCAATACTAAAAACAGAGCTCAATGCTAAAAACAAGATAATGCACAAGACGAAAGCCTCCCCAGCAGAAATTACCAAAAACACATAATGAAAAGAAATATAACAAGTAACTGTAGAATATGTGGAGATGGACAAGAAACAATAAATCATATTATCTCTGGCTGCCCAGTCCTGGCTAAGAAGGAATATATTCACAGACATGAAAAATCTGGGACCTATATACACTGGAAGCTATGCCAACACTATGGAATAACAACAGAAAAAAGATGGTATAAACACACGCCAGAAAAGGTCACAGAAAACGAGAAAGCAACCATACTCTGGGATATGCCAATACACACAGATAGAGAAATTAAGGCAAATAGACCAGATATAGTTGTCAAAGATCATGAAGGAAAAAAATGCTTTCTAATTGATTTATCAATACCAGCAGATGACAACGTTTCTCTAAAAGAAATGGAAAAACTTTCAAAATACAAAGACCTGGAAATAGGGATAACTCGAATGTGAAATCTAAAAACAGAAACACTTCCTATCATAGTAGGTGCATTAGGTATAATAAAAAAATATTCAGACAAATACATAACAAAAACACCAGGACTTACAAATATATATAACATACAGAAAATTGCACTACTGGGTACTGCACACATTCTACGCAAAACAATTTCAATACAGTAAACATAAGAGCACCACAGCAAACCACAGCACATACCCAAGGCGCACAGAGCTGCGCTCGGTAGTGAAGTGAAAGCACGTTATAAAAATAAAACTACTGAACCATAATAATAATAATAATAATAATAATAATAATAATAATAATAATAATAATAATAATAATAATAATAATAGAAAACAAAAGTCAGCATTACCTGTGTTGACTACCAGAGGACATCCGACAGCGTTCCACCCTCATTGAGACTGGAGTCTCTCCTCAAAAATAAAACAACTCCAATACTAGTAAAATATACTATCCATGCAATCACGAATTGGAAAACCAGCATAACACTGAAAAATGAGTTACAAACCATTAGAACTTGCCCTATACCTGTAAGAAGACGAATTTTCCAAGGAGATTCGTTGTCCCCGCTCCTTTTCAAAATCGGAAAAGCTTGTTCAAAGAAACCACTATGGGTTACGGATGCTATGGACACACTATAAATCATCTCCTATATATGGATGACTTAAAAAGTTTTACTAAAAATACAACTAAATAGAAATACCTTGTAAAGATTGTCCATAGTTACAGCAAGAACATCATAATGAACATGGGAGTGGACAAATGTGCCAAAGTGACGTTGAGAAGATGGAAATTAATCAGCACTGAAAACACTACACTCGACAAACACACAGAAATCAGTGAATTAGACCACAATCGACCATACAAATATCTAGGACTAGATGAAATAGCTAAAATACAACACACAGAAATGAAAGAGAAAATTAAAAGAGAATATCACAGAAGAATTAGAATAATATTGAACACTGACCTCAGTGTTAAAAATGAGATAATAAGGATACACACTCTAGCCATTCCAATCACAAATTACAGCTTCAATATAATAAACTGGAAGATTAGTGAATTGAGAAACTTATATCGAAATACCAGGCAAGTATCAACAGCATACCAAAGTCACCACCCCAAAGCAGACACAGACAGAAAATATATCTACTCCGTTCAGATAGAGGTCGTGATCTGACACAGATAGTGAACTACTATAAAGTAGCAATAACTGAACTAGAAAAATATTTAGAAACAAAAAGTGGACGACTACTACACGTGATAAAGCAATACAAAAAAAAAAAAATGAAGCGATAAAATACAAAACAGAAACAAACTACAGTGTATTACCAATCTCAGATTGCTAATCGTTTACCTCAGCATTAAATTTTATATGGCTTGTTACAATATTTTGCGAGAGATATAGAAGTTTTTGATTCGTAAAGACAGAAGCGAAGGTAAAGAACTAGCAGGGTATATTAAGAACGCAATGGTTTCTTTAGGTCATCTTAAATGATTCTACAAGAGGTCATAATGGCTTCAATGTTTGGCACATGGCCAGTAGATTTATAGGAAGAGGGTAAGTCAATTACTTCGACCCCAGCGATTAACTGGTACTTTTTTCTTGACATCGAGAGAATGAAAGGCAAAGTTGACCCCGGCGGAATTGGAACTCGGAATGTAAGGCTGCGAATAATTTAAAGAGGCATTTTCTTTGGCGTGCTAATAATAAAAAGAAAATCCCATCACGATCGATCTTCCTTTCTTATATTCAAGAATCAATAAAATAAATACTAGTCAAATATTGAGGGATAATTCAAACGAATTCTCACTCCACAAAATTTAAAACAATGTCTCAAGAATTTTTATTAAGTCAGTGAACAGAAGAAACCCTACACAATATACAGTTTCAGTTTTATGCGCCTTCTTATAGGAATAATAAAATATCTAGCAACCCAAGTAGATGAATGCAGAGTTAGATTCTCATGAAAATAACCTTACTTCATAATTTATTTGTTATAGTTGATCACCATCACAAATACAAAACTAGTTTTAGACGTAAAACATTTGCGCAAAAGAACAAGAAACAATTAATTATTTTATATCATATTTTTATCTTCCTTTCAAAACTTTCCATCCAACCTGGAAGCCAATTAAAATAAAAATAACAAACGATAATAATCTGGAAGAGAATAAATATATACTCACAAATCCATACACTAACACATTGATATACACGTATTTACATATATAAATATGTAAATATACATATATATATATAAATACACACATATGTATATATACGCACACACACACATATATATATACATATATATATATATATATGGGAGAATATACAAAAAATAACAACAGACGAGGACAGGTGGTGTAAATAACAAAAGTATATATTAGTATGACGCTCGGGAATACGGAAAGTCTTTGACGTTTCGAGCTACGCTCTTCAACAGAAAGAATACGGAGACAAGGAGAAAAACACGGAGAAAAAAAATTGAATAGTGTTCAGTCAACGGTCAATCATAATAATGGCCGATCATAACAATGACTGACCGGAAGTTAGAAATTCTTATTTCAGGAGAGCTAAGAAAGGGGGAGATAACAAACGGTGATCGGGAACGAGGGGCTGTGTGTGGGAGGTAGACTGCTGGTGATCTTGACGTATGTAGTGTGAAAATGGGGAAGGGAGAAAGGAAGAAAGTAGTTGGTCAGTTGTAGTGTGTGCGTGGTGTGATGCCATATTTCATTTTTGTTGTACGATATTGATTATATTTCAAAATGCAAGTTTCCCTCCCCAGACAGAAACACCCGCACAATACTGCATTAACATACACATATGCTATATATGCACACGTCTCTCCCAACATACCTACGATTTTATATCTATGTAGTTATCTGTTGATATGTATATACCTTAACTGACAAGTACTCCCGCATATATATATATATATATATATATATATACATACACACACACATACATATATACGTATATATATATATATATATATATATATATATATATATATATATATATATATATATATATATATATATATATATATATATATGTGTGTGTGTGTGTCTATATATTTATATATATCTTTGCATATATATCTTTTCATATATCGGGAGATAGATATAGAGATACGTCTAAAATAGTCTTTATTAGTACATATGTTATCACGTAATATAAAGGAGAAATAAAATTAATTACGAAAACTTCGCAGCTATATCAAAATTCATGAATTTAATCCGTCACGATTTGCTTAATGTTAATTATGTCATGATGTTGACAACTGTCATACTGGTAAAAGCACTTGTGAAACATTTTAGTCTTTTAAGTTGATGTCAGACAAACAGTAGATACATTAATATTGACGTCAGTTAAATTGCCATATTTCATTTTTGTTGTACGATATTGATTATATTTCAAAATGCAAGTTTCCCTCCCCAGACAGAAACACCCGCACAATACTGCATTAACATACACATATGCTATATATGCACACGTCTCTCCCAACATACCTACGATTTTATATCTATGTAGTTATCTGTTGATATGTATATACCTTAACTGACAAGTACTCCCGCATATACATGTACTCACAGATATAAACATGTGATATATTCGTATGCCTATATATATATATATATATATATATATATATATATATATATATATATATATATATATATATATATATGTATGTATGTATATATGTATACATATATATATATATGTATATATATATATGTATATATATATTTGTATGTATATATATGTATATATATATATGTATATATACGTGCATTATATAAGTACATATATAATATTACATATAACTGCATATATACACATGCATACATGTGTGTACGTTCGTATATATCCAAGTGTATGCGCACACTTGGATGCGTGTAGAAACGTCTGTGCTTGCGCACGCGTATGTATGAGTACGTTATATTGTATACCCATACACACACTATGACACATAAAGACGCATACACTTAAATATTTAATATAATTTGTAGAATGTCTTCGTGAATTATTTCTAAGATGATCGAAGCATTCCAGGTGCGATGGCGGAGGTTTATGAAAACATTCCATTACTTCCCACTCTCTGCTTCACTGCATGTTTGTGTACATATCTGTCTATCTGACTACATAGTTATTTGTCTGCCACACTATTATAATATCTGTCTGGAAGCTCGTTGACTTTTCGGATCTTGCAATGGATATTGATGTCATCTACTTATACACACTGAAAAACACGCAGGTATACGCCCCTCTCTCTCCTCTCCTTTCTTGCTTTCACTCTTTGCATACACACAGACACACACAAATACGGACATAAGTATATGTATTCAATGCTTGTAACCAGTGATGTGGCCAAGTTGACATGAAGAAAAAAGATTTTCTTTTAATGCGTTCAGCAGAAAATATATTTATTATTTTATGGCGAAAGTTGCTTCCTTTTTTATTCCTTCAAGCTCCATGCCAGACGGCAATATTCTGCTGGTGCGTTAATTACAGTGTCTTGAAGGATGCTTCTCAGGTGACTTGCAGATGTACACTGTGATGATTGTGTTTTGAGCAGATAATGAAGTAAAAACAAAGCGTCGACATTCGACTATATACATACATACAAAAATTAATACCTACTTCCATGCATACATACAAATATACGTACATACATACATACACACACACGCGCGCATATATATATATATATATGTATATACATATACATACATACATATATATATATATATATATATATATATATATATATATATATATATATATATATATATATATATATGTATATATATATACATACATATATATGTATATATATATATATATATATATATATATATATATATATATATATATATATATATATATATATATATATATATATATATATATATGTATATATGTATATACAGAAGAATAATAAACGGAGCAAAACGCATATAATCAATAATTTCCTTTAATTCCTACATATGTTTCAAATATATATGTGCACTTTACTTCTTTGCAGTAGAGTGCACATATATTTTGAAACATATGTAGGAATTAAAGGAACTTATTGATTATATGCGTTTTGCTCCATTTACTATTATTCTTCATATCTACTCAAAATACATCACTTTAACTTGGTATTTCTACCTATTAACCGGGTACGATATCCCAGTTTTTCTGATTTATACTACTCTGGTAACTATTAACATATTTTCATTATTGGAATTTCTTAAGCGTGATAATATTAATATATACATAGATCAATATATATATATATTGGTTGGTAAAAATGTGCTGATCTGATGAATAGAATTTCCGCATTGTTGAAATATATAGTGATGAATTTCACATTTCAAAACGTTGCTTACTTTTTACTCAGCCTGACAGAATCTATAGGTTTCGAACAGTTGTCCATAGATATCCTCTTTTTTTTCTTTTTTTGATTTTCCAAGAGATATTTATATCTGCAGGGCAGCTGACCTCTATGATGGTACACACCTTTGCCCCTCTATCCCAAACAACAATATCTTGCTGTTATGCTTACATTTGACAGAAGTTTTGATGGGAATATTCCACCAGTATTCCTTGATTGGTGTTTATGAATGTATTCCATAACATAGGGATTTTCTAAGTTTATTTCAGGACAATTATTTTTGCGGATGGCATTGTAAATTGTTTTAGCAACGATATCGTGCCCAATAGGGAGGTAGTACCGCGACGACATTTTAGGACAGCTGCTAATCACATGCGTGATGCCTTTCACAGAAGCATGACATAGCCTACACATGCGGTTGCACCTTGGGATTACAAGAGCGTCACTGTTTCTCTTGTTCACCAGATACTTTGTGGCAATCTCCTGTTCCTGGATTGCAAACGCATAGCCTTCAAAGTGTGATGTGATGTAGTGGTCTTGTGTCCGAGAGAGGCTGCGCTTCGTGTCAATTCTACTGCCTTCTTCAAACTTCCGGCAACATACCCATGCATAGTCTTTTTTTGTTTGTATGCTGAGTGCTTTCTATCCAAGTCTTCTCTGAGGTAAGAGAGCCAGCTGTTTTGGGGCTGTATAGGAGGTCATCCGGAAGAGAGAGTTTCTTGAGGAGTTCACTGCCAACTCCTACAACGCTGCTCACTTCATTTTTCAGCATTGCATTTATATGTTTATTTTTTGCTGCTGTTGTTTAGTAGGTGCTGCCTGAGTGATACCATACGGTATTCGAAAACCGTCTGTATTGATCTCAGGACTCTACCAGCTTCATTCCTTCTAAGGAAGAGCCTGTCAATATTACTATTTCTGATGAAGTTCCTAGTTGTTCTCAGGATTTTACGGATTTTGATATCTCTGGAACACATTTCCTCTACAGATCAATCAAGTATCTCAAATGTTGGGATCAGTACTGGTACTGCAAATGCATTGTGGGATATTGTTTTGTTGTAAGAAGAGAGTTCCAACTGCCATATTTTCCTAAGTCTGGTGTAATATTCTCGGGTTACTCTATCTTCATTCACAGTGCCTTCATATGATACATTTTCGTCTATGCCTAGGTTCTTGTAAATTTCTTTGTGTGGAATGGGGGAGATAGAGACCGTTGATGCACAGGTTTTGGTATGTATGTATGTACGTATGTTTGTTTGAATGTATCTATGTATGCCATTGTTCTGTTTTATTTCAAGACTTCTTGCCAATTGAGAATCTAACCTAGACCCAAGGCTCCCTCATTGGAATTTCATCATTAACGACAGGGTATTTTTGTGTGTATATTTGTATATGTGCAGATTTGTCTGTGTTGTTTTATGTATGTTTGTATGTATGCATGCATGCACAATCGTATCGCATAACCTCCTCGGAGCTGTCTTAGTCTCAGCAACTACTAACTACCTCCAGTTCTTCCCAGAACACTGACTTTTTGAAATTGTAATCTGTTCGTGCTTGACCTCCCAACATGATTTGGCAATTGGTCAATAGGAACATTACTAGCATCAATACGATATATCAGAGATGGCCAGCGGACTGTTATGGGCACAGCCCCTTCCCGAACAGAGCAAAAACAAAATGACAGAGATGAAAGTTTAATGTTTCTAGGCTATCTTTTAAATGTTTTGTTGCGTTGTAGATTCATGTGTCTGACTTCTGATAGGTGATTCAGAATGTAGTGGTAGAGACCCCATAGTCTGGACCTTGTGGTACTGCATAAGACTGTGCCCTTGGATGGACATCTTTAATTTTCAATACTTTTATTCTAGTGACTAGGTGGACTATTAATTCGAAAAAAAGAAAAACAAGATAACAAAAGAACAACTGGAATCCATTTCAAAATGTCCGATGCAGCAGTACATTTGTGGTTTTAATTTGTTAATGGGAAAATCTTTGTATATGCAAACATACATTTATACATAAATATATACACACATACATCTATTCATATATACGTATATACACATATATACTCATATAAACATATCTATATAAGTGTATTTATATATATATATATATATATATATATATATATATATATATATATATATATATATATATATATATATATGTGTGTGTGTGTGTGTACATATATATGTGTACTATATATATATATATATATTTAGAGAGAGAGAGAGAGAGAGAGAGAGAGAGAGAGAGAGAGAGAGAGATGTAAAGTAAATATATATCTTATTGTAAGTTTTCACATTAAAATTGCAAACATTATTATCAGGCTGAGATCTAACGGTGTAAAGATATCCAGATAGCTAAAAGGTTATGGATGAGACAGTAGAAATATAATCTATACATCCTTTCTTTATTTGTATTTTATAACATACTTTTTCTACATTTCATTTCATTCTATGAAAGATTTTGACAATGATAATGAGCTTATAATCATCTTTTGTCATCGCTTATAGATTTTTGTTTTGTATGTCCGAACATTTCAAATTTATATTTATCGTATTATTTTATTTGTATATTTACACATTCATTTTCGTATTATGTTTTTGCTATCATAAAGGCGCCTATTTTAGATGATATGGTTTGGACGGACCTGTATTCTAATCACTTCCCTTACACTATCTTATATTTATGACAGTAGTTAAACTCCATCTCTGATTACTGCAACGTATTCGTTCTCCGCTGAAGCAAATGTTCAATTAATTAATTAGATCTAATGGGAATTTTGGGTTTATTTCATTATAACTGTTCCCAAAAGTACTCAGAACTGAATGTCGACTGAATAGCATTTACGTATGGGAGTGTTAAGAAGGCGAGCATGGGGTGGATGGTCGGGTCGGTTAATATAAGATCTTAATAAATATAAACAGTTACTCCAAGTTCAAATTTAGTTGGTCTTCGATATAATTCCTATATGAAATTGATGATGGGTTAAGATATTAAACTACCAATTTATGTGTGAGTTCAAATGCAGTGCAGGAATTTCATAGTATTTCTGGTAATGACACTTAATTCTATATGATATACTTCATTTGTGGAGTCTAGGAATAAGAAGCTGTGGAAATTTCATATGGAGAGTTGCAATAGACTTGAATCCTGTAAAGGTAAATGTTTATACTCGTTCTGCCCA
>NC_142935.1:51046573-51051573 GCF_046866305.1 Octopus bimaculoides | reverse complement strand
TTAATTTATTTGTTTGATAGCTGCAGTTCAATGACAGCTTATTCGCTTTGTATTATTTTCTTAATGGATATATGTTTCAGTTATATTTCTCCGACTGTAATTGTTTTATATGCTTGATATTTTATTTAATCGATTTTATGTTTAGTAAATTAACTATGCTACGTTTAGTTGGTTCTTATGTTTTATAGTTCTTTATATTTTATGGTTGTTAAAGAGGCAATGTTAATTTTGGAGTAATCGTTTTATTTTATTTTTTATTTGATTCATATGTTTCTCAGCTGAATTCCGCATAAGTTTACGTTATATTTTGGGTAAAGCTTCGTTCGTTTTCTGTTTTGCGATTAGTAACTTTCAGCAGATGTGAAGTCAATGAACATACTGAACTTCTGTTTCGCCCTTGGCTACTGTTCGTTACTTCCAAGCAACCTCTCGATATCTGATGCTGAAGACACCGACAGCATGAACAGTACTGTCACGGCATCGAAACAATAATGAATTTCAGTAGGCAGCTGACAATGTGTTTATACATTCGTTAGGTTTCTTTATTGGTAAACGATTGTTGCGCGCACGCACACACACACACACACACACACACACACACACACACACACACACACACACACACACACACACACACACACATTATTTAATAACAGTTTGATTCGGTTCCATGCAAATTAAAGTTTCGTGGTCCCGTTAAAAGGAGTTTGAGGCAACCAAATCTATCTATCTATCTATCTATCTATCTATCTATCTATCTATCTATCTATCTATCTATCTGTAAGCGCACGCGCACGAACACATGCACTACATATCTGGTCTTCATTTCAGCTTTATAATTATTATTTTAGTTTCTTAGGCGACTCTCTGTCCCATGTGTCTCCTATTGTTCTGCTTATTACATTTTGTGTGATGCAAAAGCTTTGACAAAGAAACTATAATAATAATAATAATAATAATAATAATAATAATAATAATAATAATAATCAGTCCTGGCTAAGAAGGAATATATTCACAGACATGACAAATCTGGGACCTATATACACTGGAAGCTATGCCAACACTATGGAATAACAACAGAAAAAAGATGGTAAAAACACACGCCAGAAAAGGTCACAGAAAACGAGAAAGCAACCATACTCTGGGATATGCCAATACACACAGATAGAGAAATTAAGGCAAATAGACCAGATATAGTTGTCAAAGATCATGAAGGAAAAAAATGCTTTCTAATTGATGTATCAATACCAGCAGATGACAACGTTTCTCTAAAAGAAATGGAAAAACTTTCAAAATACAAAGACCTGGAAATAGAGATAACTCGAATCTGAAATCTAAAAACAGAAACACTTCCTATCATAGTAGGTGCCTTAGGTATAATAAAAAAATATTCAGACAAATACATAACAAAAACACCAGGACTTACAAATATATATAACATACAGAACATTGCACTACTGGGTACTGCACACATTCTACGCAAAAGACTTTCAATACAGTTAACATAAGAGCACCACAGCAAACCACAGCACATACCCAAGGCGCACAGAGCTGCGCTCGGTAGTGAAGTGAAAGCACGTTATAAAAATAAAACTACTGAACAATAATAATAATAATAACGCTGAAGTGAAAATCAAATATAAAGTGCACGTGTTAAATTGGCAAAGTATGATCATCCCCAAGTATAACAATATATATGTAAATATACACATACATACACACATACACACGCGCATATATATATATATATATATATATATATATATATATATATATATATATATATATATATATATGTGTGTGTGTGTGTGTGTGTGTGTGTGTGTGTGTGTGTGTGTGTGTGTGTATGCGTGTGTGTGTGTGGACATACACAGACGTGTATACGCACTCATACGAAGGAGCTCTCTCACAGTTTCCATTTATGAGTGTCTGATGACACGTTGTTGATAAGCAGGAGCCTGTAGTATTTACCAAAGGTATCATGCAGAGAGATCGAAACGGAACCACCTGTTAGCGAAGAAAAATTCTTAATCAATAGTCGTGCCTTCCTTACTGTTTCCAGTAATTTACATGGCCCTTTGTTTGCAATAGTTGACACTTGGATCTCATATATCTTCATTAACGATTCAATGACAAATGGTTCTACAAAGCCACGGGTTATTTTTCTTTAAATAATGCAAATAATTGCTGGCGTGGTTTTGCAACCACGTTATTTCGGGTTCAATCGCGGTGCATGCCATCTTAGACAAAGTGTCTTGATTATAGCCCTTAACCAGTTCTTAGTGAGTAAATTTATTAGAGGTCTCCGAAAACTAGCGGTTCGGTAAAAGTATCTGATTGAAAAAGTACCAGATTAAAAAAATGTTTCAGGTAGATTAAATACTGGATTAATTAAAGAAAAAAACAATATTAAGATTTCTGTATGTTTCGACCATTATTTAGATAATTACATCTGGACTATAGTAATGAAATTTTAAATAGTTTCCTACTATGCTGGGAGCTTATGTGTAGGGGATGGACTTTGATTTCTTATAATTAAACCAAGTAGAGACATATTCGACCTCAAATTACACCACTATCTGTGAAAAGAGAGAGGGAAAGAGTATTGAGCAAGGTGGTCTTAAAAGCGCAGTTTTCAAAAACGGTTGGGATTATCATAGCTGACCAGTATGTGAACAAGTATTTTCACAAAACGTTTAAGATAACCAGCAGGCAAGGACAATAATTTTGTTGACACGTACACACGCATGCACGCATAATGTCAACAGGCACGCATGCACACATACACTCTCTTTCTTTCTCTCTCTCTCTTTCTCACACACACACACACACACACACAAACAGAAACAGTGATCCAGAACAAGCTGATTTGTTATAATAAAATGAAGAAATAGAGAAGGTACATAAACATGTAGTTTGCATCATTATACAAAACTAACTTATAGCATACTCAGAAGATATATATGTATATATCTTATATACATGCATGTATATGCATGTATATAAGATAGAGTCTTCCGAGGGTTCCTTGTGGTATCCCTCTAAACTCTGCCCAGTTGAGCCAATACCCTCTCCCGAATCTTCTTCTTTCGTCTACTGGCATATACTCGGTTGAGTGTACTCGCAACTCTGATTCACCTTCCATCAAGTTTACTTGAAGTTACCACTTAGCCCCTAACTCTCTTTTGCAAGTAAAATTTGAACAAGTTTATGAGGGTTTATTCAAAGATAAAGAGCCTGTTTTCTTTGTCTGGTCTTCCACAGCACTTTCGCGAAGTCCATCAGACTGATAAAACTGTTGTGATTCCTGGCCAAAGAAAGATCTTGTAAATGGACTCATCGAAAGCCGGGCCCGTCCTATATGCAGAAGCAGATATTCACAAAAAAGCAATGCTCGGGTGCTGGACGATTGTGTGCAGATTAGTTTCCTCGCAGAGCGGGCTTCGCAGGTAGACTCGGCTGACGGTACTTCTATGCCTGTAGAATTTATCTCCAACCGATAATGCCTAGTAGCACTGTCAGGCCAGAGTGATTTATTGAATTTATCCATGGACCCATGCCGGAAAGTACCAGGCAGAAAAGGCAGTTGATTCTCGATTACGCAAAAGTCTTCTTGCGAGTGTCGTCGCTCTTACTCGTTAGTATGCTTCTCTAGAAAAGCGAAAGTGGAACTCCTACCGATTGGCAGATGATTGTGAGCGTCTAATGACACTTTAGGTGCCAGACGATCTAAAACTGCATCTTTGTCACAGAGACCAACTGTGGAAAAGTGAGTGTGACAAATGGCGACCACTATCGTTCACCGTCAATGAAGTGATGGAGATGACTCAGCCTCTGCGCATGCCTGCGCTTCATCCACCACATCATGACCTGTTAATCGTGATCTGTCAATGTTAATCGTTAATAACAAGTTTAGCACCTGGCCAGTAGAACGCGTCCCTTCCAAAGAAAACAGAGGAGTAGGCACTCCAGTCTACTGAGACGTGAACTGGCGAAAGGTTCGACCAGCAGGCCATATAAACGTTCGCCGATTCTTCCCAGCGTTTCAGGGTTAGCTTTTTATCGTCCATTTTCTGGGTGAGATTGATCACACTATTCGCATATCATCTCAGTTGTTCCCCACTTGGAAATTTTGATAAAACCAGACCTCGAGCAATTCAAACAGCTCACTCATCAATCCAGTATGGTTTAAAATGTTGTCACAAGTTTAGGAATTATCGGTGGAGATTGAAAGTCGATTAATCCTCGTACGGGACTAAAACCTTATTTTATCTAATAAAAAAATATGAAGAGCAAAGTTGACCGTGGTTTGAGCTGAACATATAACGAGCTGAAAGAAATACCACAAAACATTTTGATCGACGCACAAACCATTCTGCTGGCAAGTAGCCTTAACAACAACAAAAACGACGACGACGACGAAGACGACGACAACAACAACCACAACAACAACAGCAACAACACTAAGTAAACAAAAAATAGACAAATTACATACTATCAGAACATGATATCGGTAAAATACTAACTATCTCTGGAGACGCCGAACACGTTTGATACAGCTATGAAGATCTCTGTATCAAATGATTTGACGAAGGGTATAAATATACAAATGATTATACATGCGTACGTATGTACACCCCACCACACGCACACAAACAAACAACTATCAAACGCACACACACATACATACACTTGTGTGTGTTTGTGTGTGTACGTGTGTGCGTGTGTGTGTGTGTGTGTGTGTGTGTGTGTGTGTATGCATATGATATGTGGTTTGTGCTATGAAATAGAGATATCTGAATAGTACGAAGAGATAAATGTGTACGTCATATGGAGTCATAAAATGATATCAGTATCAGATGAATGTATCTATATGATATATTCACTGACAAACTGCTTATCTCTATGATACATATAATATCTACACATGCACATACACACATATTTATATATGCGTTTGTGTGGTTTGTGTGTTTGTTTTGCGCTCGCACGCGTATATG
>NC_142935.1:51036573-51041573 GCF_046866305.1 Octopus bimaculoides | reverse complement strand
TGATCCGATTGATATCCTTGAACGCTACTGAACTAATTAATATCAAATGTCTACGCCGTCACCCACGGCTCCTAGGTTCAATAGATTGAGCTGCTTCAGTCAATAGTACTACCTACTCTTCCGGGTCAGATTATAGCGGATAGAAAAATAAACACTTCTTGTTGAAACCTTTCAAAAATATTCTCTATTCCAGTCAAAAAAGGAGCCAGACTTGCCAGGTACGGAACATAAATAATTCATCGAGAGAGTGTTACAAACTGAAACGGTAGCCGCCGATCCAGTGAAGTGATACTACGGCTTGTTAGTCATAGTAGTCGAATTTCTCCTGAGAAAGAAACAACTTAGTTAATGTGGTCTCTAGAAAACTGTCTCAATGAAAGACGGAAAAGTTAATGATAGAATGAATTTGATTTTAGTTCTTTCGATCAGGGTTGAATTGAGTTTAAACAAATAAGGGTACAGTCACATGACTTACATCCAGTTACAGAAAAGAAGTCAGATAATTGAGTGAAAACGGGTAGTGATAAAGGTCACATTGACAAGGTACTAACTTCACCTTCAAAACATTTGGCAAATCTGATATTAAAGTATGAAACATTAACATCACTCCGGACTTTCGGCTACAACCAACCAGTTTATCTCTGAAATACCTAATAAGTGAATTTCTGCCCTTGCGACCGAGAATATTTTTAGTACCAGGAAATAGGTACATGTGCATAAAAATGTATAGAGATGTATCAGTGTCGAGAATGAATTTTTAGTTTTACGAATTCATTTTAATTGAATTACTGATTTGTTCTTAAAGCTTAAATAATTTTCCCTTTTTTCGATTGGGATTTTCACCCACGCCAGAAAGCAGTTTCAAATTTGAATGTAATTTGAATAAATTTCACCTGCGATCTACTGGGTTCTACTTCTAATAAACACCTTCAGTTGGCCTGCTAGAAATAATAACCAGAACGCTCTCAAATCACAACTTGCCGCCTTAGAAAGGGAGTTCATATAGAAAATATATTCTAAACAGCACGGTCAAGTGTGCTTTATTAGAGTGGACATGCATCTAAATAACATTTGCTTTTTATGGACTTTAACGCACGCGTATATGCTTGCATGTAGTTATATCGTGTCAGTGAAAGTCTGTGTATATTGGGTGGGATGGGGCTGAAAGCAAACAAGATTGGATATTATTCATTAGTTCTTGGTCCGTTCAGTCCAAATAGACCGATTAAAAGAAAGGGTTATTGGTGAGGCCAGATCGCGTTTTTATTCCAGGGCGTCTCTCAGACAACATTAGTCAATGTAAATTTGCATTTTAAAATGGTTGCGTATGTTTTGAGTGAATCTTGGTTGTTATTTCATGCAGTTGTACAATAACAACAGGTAACCTTCTTGACATGGAAATGAATTGCTTGTTTTAGGACACGCGATGCTATGATATAACAGAAACTATTAGAATGTGACTTCAGGAATCTCGAAAAACAATTCATATTTGACAATTCTCACACGAGGTTATCGATAAAACGGCAAAGCATCTTCGATGTATTTATTGTTAGTAGAATGCAGATGGCTCTAATTTTCCTGCTCGCTGTTTAACGTAGCTTACAGCTGAGGGCTGCTTGAAGTATACAATTAACTGAAATACCAAGGAAAGACAACTGGAAGAGGTGGCATAAATAATATACACTGAGGGCAAACCAAAACAAAACAATGAAAACGTAACAAAATAAAACATCGCATGCATAAATAAAAGAGAAATAATGATTTCTAGCGTTGCCCCAAGGCCACAGATTTCAAAAGAAGACTATAATCAATCACATAGAACTTATCTTTTTTTAATGGTTTAGTCGGAAGAGAGATTTTGGTCTAACGGTCTTTGCAAGGTCGCAGAGATGGTGTGATATATGTGGCTGCTGGTCATTATAAACAACTGAGAGGGGAAGGAATCCAAGATGGACGCTCTGAAAATGAAGAATTGTGAAAATTAGTTAGTACGAGATCTAAGGAAGGTACTCATTATAGGTAGTAAAAAGGGGATAATGTGTGCCTCAGGTGAGTTTACGTGGAAGGTGTTAAGTGGTCAACAATTGTTAAACCGCATATATCGTTGTACTATCTATGAAAAAGACAGTGAGGAGTCTATGAGTCAACATTCCAAGTGTATTCATGAATACACGTCAACCGCTCGAGTGGTATTTTGATGATTTTGTTATACAATTTGACCATAGACGCAGGTGTGGTTGTGTGGTAAGAAGCTTGCTTCCCAACCACATGATTTTTGATTCAGGCCCACTGCATAGCACCTTGGGCAAGTGTCTTCTACTATAACCTCAGGCCGATGAAGGCCTTGCGAGTGGATTTGGTAGACGGAATCTAAAAGAAACCCGTCATATATATACATATTTGTGTGTGTGTGTGTGTGTGTGTGTGTGTGTGTGTGTCAAGCGATTTCACCAATTACGACCATTTATTCCTTTATTTCATATTAGAAATACAGAATTTGAATCAGCTAGAAAAGCTCTATGTGATCTCTAAATCGTTCCATATCACAACCTATTTTCTTACAAAACTGAAGGCCACATTAGAGAATGTAGTCCTACGTAGATTAAAAAAAAAAACAAGATGAATACAGTTGAAATGCGACGATTATATGTCTAATCCTGTTAGTGTTGCTGGTAAACCCAAAGTTCAACAGAACAGCAACATTTTGAAGCATAAGATTTTGCTACGTAATATTATATTTCATCGTGAAAATAAATACTATTCAAGGGCTGAATTTGATTTAATCTTCTATTAAAGTTCCAGAGTCAATTTAATTGACTGTATTTTCTCATCAACTTCAGGCCCTGTGTCGGTATAAGAAATCCATATTTATATGATGCAATGGTTTTTCAGAAATAGTTTGCTGTTGAACACTATATCTTGCTGATTTATGTCTCATTAAATTTTGGCGTTCAAATATGTTCGAATACAAAACAAAGAATATGATAATTGCAAGAGTGGATAAAATAAGAGCAAGGCATCTGCTGTTAATGAAAGTTACCTCTATTAAGCCGTACTGTTAACTATCTCGATTAAATTAATTATTCCCTTAATATCGAGGCAGTTAAAATGGGCAAAGCAAGAGACTGATTGAAGTTACAGTATTTAATTTCAAACTGGCATGTAATAAACTGCAGATAAATAGACATATGAAGGACACACTTTCTTTCACTGTTAGCTAGATAAAAATTATGTCGGCGATGGTACTGGAATATAATATCCATCTTATTTTCAATGTATAGAATTTCTCGATCAAGATGCGATATTTCTCAGCAAAGAATTCGCTTTACTTTGTTCCGATGTGTTATATACAATAGCCAAACAGTTGTTATCGAAGTGATTTTCAAATAAAACTTCCAGGCTCCATACAACTTTCGACAAACGCTTCTATTTTATTCATTCCTAAAGCTGAAGCAAAACTTTGAGAAATAGCCATGACTGAAAAACTATCGAACGTTAATAGAATATGTATGTAACCGATGACAAGTATTGAATAATTTTCACATTAATATTTCCAGACATACATACATATTTACGTACACAAGTACAAATTTATGTGAGAATATATATATATATATATATATATATATATATATATATATATATATATATATATATATATATATATATATATATATATATATATATATCAGCGGTGACTTGGAAAGCTTAAAGAAGTGTGTGAGAGAAAGTTTCGGGATATTTGATAGAGAACTTGATGTTCTGAGTTTGAATACTAGGATAGTAAGCATTCCGTTTCTTCCAGTATTAGACGATGGATGACAAAATTCTTAGATCATCGGACCAGATGCCATATGACATCGCTTCTGGCACTGTACATGCTGAGTTCGAGTCTCGCCTTGCTTTCTGACAGGAGAAACATGATAGTGACGACAAGTAAGGAGTAAAGTAAAAAAACAAAACAAAACAAAACAATGAAAATTATAGATTCCTTGGTGCAATTAGAAGATCGGTTGTTACCTTCCCCAACACACACTGTAAACGCATATATATATATATATATATATATATATATATATATATATATATATATATATATATACATATATGCCTCGGAAGATATAATCTATGCCATTACATGCTTAGGTTGTGGTAATAATTATATTGGCTAAACAGGAATATTACTCCGTCGAAGAACCACTCTCCACAAAGAATAAATCCGCCACCCACAATACAGATAGATGCAGGTCAGTGGACTCATAGAAAGGTGTGCTAGGAATCTTAATCTTAATTTCCTAATTTTCCCCTTCTACCAATGTACACAGAACACCTCAGTACAACAAAGTATGAATAAACAGGCAACTTTCATCAATAAATATCTTCCACAACTAAATTTGAACACATAGCATAATACAGAACACTACTAACCTTTCAATTAATACCACTAACCCCAATACATCCCATACACCATTCACATTACAGATCTATATCTACCCTAATTGCCCCAAATCCAGAACTACTTACCTTCCTATACACATAATCTTTTTACTCGTGGACTAGTAGACCTAACACCGCTCAGTAATCGATGTGCAATCAAAGCAATGATCATTAACTTTACGAAATCGGTATGCTTTTGAATCTCTTTAACAATTCACAATAATGACTCTTATTACTTTTATTCCTACCTCAGTTCATCTACCTGTATGTATCTACGTTACTTTTCATAAAAAGCCTTTACTTTTTTTGATTTCCAATGTGGATTTTAGCTTATTGTTCTTCTTACTTTCCCTTTACATTTCCACGTGTAGTTTCTATTTTGTTTTTGTAACATATTTCTATTCTATTCTATTATATATATATATATATATATATATATATATATATATATATATATATATATATATATATATATATATATATATATATATATATATATATATATATATATATATATATATATAAGTAATTAAGACTCTGTTGAATTAGGTACTTCGTTGAAA
>NC_142935.1:51019073-51031573 GCF_046866305.1 Octopus bimaculoides | reverse complement strand
GTACTTCGTATTTTTCGTTGTTTACATTTTCTGACGTCCTGTGCCTACATATGCATATGTAAATACATATACATGTAAGTATGTACGCATACGTATGTATATTCATACATATACACACACACACACACACATACACACACAAACACACACTTGAACGCCACGCATCCTTTCCAAGTAAATTTTATCTACCTATCTATCTATGTATCTATCTATCTATCTATCTATCTATCTATCTATCTATCTATCTATATATATATATATATTAACATAGGGTAAAAATCATATATTAATTAATATCGATTAATTACCAGGAAGCTAGCACATTTAAAGAATCAAAGAGATTCAGAAACAATATCTGCAATCTCAGGGGACTAAAGTATATTTTTATATATAACGTTGACCACTTACGTGGACGTTCAATGTGCTAGAAATAGATCACATCTTGTGTCTACTAAGACCTAAATTATTCTCAAAACGGAATTTAGCGGGATACCAAAGCGTAAGCGAGCAAGACATTTAAATTACCTAAAATATCATTATTAAATAGGTACCGGTTTCAAAATTAACAATCTTACCGACTGTCTGTTTCTCTTCAGCCTATTCGTAATGTAACCATAATCCTCAGAGCCCTATACAAAATTGCCCACCGTCATAGGTGCACGTGTATGTGGTTCTGTTAATTACAGCTTAATGGTAAAATTCAAAGGTCTTCGTTTTGGCGCGCTAATTCCAGGAATATGTCTGCAAAAATGTGCTAGCTTCCTGGTAATTAATCGATATTAATTAATATATGATTTTTACCCTATGTTAATGTATTAACCATAACGAAAGTTCTCAAACCAGATACATGCGACGCAGTAAATATTTTAATTCTTCGAAACGCCGGAGTTTTAATGGTGGCAGCTGATGAAGGGGATGTTTCTATGTGGCCTGCTTGTTTGTTGCACCTTGTTTACCATTTTGTCCTTTTTTCTTTTGCCACGTCATGTACCCAGTTATGTATCTATATGTACATGTAGCTGAACGTATATACATACATGTACATATATATGTATATACTCATATATATATATATATATATATATATATATATATATATATATATATATATATATGTATGCATACATCTATGTATTGCAACATATCTATATATATGAAAGATATTCCAAAATGTATTTATCAATATAGATGTGGATTTTCGCTTTTTCTTTCTATCGCGTCATTGAGCTACAGCTTTGCTGGATTACCTTCTTGAAGAGTTCAATCTGTTAAAGCAACTCTAGCCTTTATTTTATAAGTGGTAGTAATTGTATCTTTTTTCTTTGTGTCGAATTACTAAAATACAGGAGCATAAAACCAAAGCCGGTTGTTAAACGTTGTGAACAAGACAAACAAAAACACACATCAACACTCACCTACACACATAGACACACATAGACGCGAATTTAGATGTATAAATCTCGGGTACCGTACAGTTTCCATCAATGATTTACTGATAATGAATTAGTTGGTCTGAAGTTATATTAGAAAATCTTTAGCCAGAATTCTGTACAGTATATGCACACACACACACACACACACACACACACACACACACACACACACACACACACACACACACACACACACACACACACACACACACACACACACTTCTCTTGAAATTCTCTGGAGCTTGGCGTTATTCTGGAGCTTGGCTTTATTCTGGACCATTCTGGTGTCGACAGATTCGTAGATAGACGTGTCTGCAGAGACGTCGCTCTACTCCTTCTTACTTGCAAAAATGTGACCTATATTAGAAATGACATATTAAATGTAGATTGTCGTTGCATAGGGACTAACTTGTTTCTCCAACCCTAATTTAAAATACTCTTGGGTTTCGTTTGTGATAATTTCTAATTAGTAATCTCTCTCTCTCTCTCTCTCTCTCTCTCTCTCTCTCTCTCTCTCTCACACACACACACAAAGAGTTGTACTTACCCACATTTCATTCATATGAATACATACATGCGCAAACGAACGAATGCACATATTTTTGTATATGGGTTTCTATTTGTGTGTTAGCCAGGTAAACACCCATTGATAAATCGCAATCCCTGTACACGAGAGATGTCGTTCTAACTCCGACCAGTGGGCTTCCCGCGGTTCTTTGTTTATTTTAAATTACGATCTAGATGGGTATAATTTTTAATAACTCTTGGACTTTACATTATTTATATTATCTACATTTCACGGATATTCGTCCTCATCTTGTTTGTTGTTAACACAACGTTTCGGCTGATATACCCTCCAGCCTTCGTCAGGTGTCTTGGGGAAATTTCGAACCTGGGTTCTCATTCCTATCGATGTTACTATTATCATTATTATTATATTATTATTATTATTATTAATCAGGTCGCTGCCTAATAATAATAATAATAATAATAATAATAATAATAATAATATAATAATAATAATAGTAACATCGATAGGAATGAGAACCCAGGTTCGAAATTTCCCCAAGACACCTGACGAAGGCTGGAGGGTATATCAGCCGAAACGTTGTGTTAACAACAAACAAGATGAGGACGAATATCCGTCAAATGTAGATAATGTAAATAATGTAAATAATTCCTCATCTCTTAAATATAGAACTGTACTCTTGGACTTTGTTTTATAACATAAAAATATACGCCTGTTCATATTATTTATAATTGAAAGCTAAAATCATTAATATAAAGTCCATTATGAAAAATATACATGCTTCGATATGTCTGTCTATCTCTGTGTCTGCTGTTCTGACAGCCACTCTGTCTGGCTCTCCGTCTCCCTATGTGTCTAAAATATATAGATCTTCCTTTCTTACCCCATTTCACTTTCTCCTTCCTCCTAGGTCTACCTAGTACATATATATATATATATATATATATATATATATATATATATATATTCATATATGTATGTATTATGTATGTATTATGTATGTGTGTATGTATGTGATTGTGTGTATGTGTAAACTAGAATGATTCTATATCGCCATTCACCCCCCCCCCCCTATTTCAATTTCTGTTTATCTCAGTGAAAAACCAACTAGTAAATTTAAGCAATCGTACGTCTTCGTCATCATAGTTGTGCCTCTCTATCCATCATTCAACCAATTCCTGAGTGAGGAACCAGAAATGCGACGAAGATACTCCAGAATAAGAAGCAATTGGATCATTCTAAATAAACTACGTGCATACACACACACACACAAACACACACACACACACACACACACACACACACACACACACACACACACACACACACTTTCTCACACACATACACACACTCTTGTACATACACTTCCATTCTATTTCTCTTTCTCCCTCACATACATATGAGAGCTTATGTAACCATGTACCACAACTGAAAAATCAATATTACCAGACAATATCCTATACTTTTCTAGTTTTACGTGTTGCAAAATCGACAACCTTATTCCTTTGAATGTGTATAGTCTTGTAACATATACGTTACTATCCTTCTATATTCCAATCTATCAACCCTATACATCATATATCCTTATTTTGTCAGGCTCGGACGAATAGAACATAATGCCAACACCGGGGTGGTGTTTGAACTCTGAAATCTGAACTCTAAATTCTGGACTGCGAGCGGAAGAAACGCATTCGCTAAATGCCACAAGCCTTTTATTTTCAACCTTCCTTCATATGCTGGTGTCATAAATATTGAAAATATTAATATTCTGGAGGGTATCTGTCTAAAATATTTTCTCCTGTTGGTAAATTATTAGGTCTATGTTAGCCATGACAAGGGATATTTGATGTACAATGTAGTTTATTTAGATTCACCTCCAAGAATGTCCGCGAGATCATGAAAAGGTGTTCTACATCAGAATGGTAGAGGAGTGTTGTTCAGTCCAGTTGACAAATAACATCAGGCTTTCCATGTAATAACTGGTCACGCACCCGTCAAGTATCTCATATTCTAGAGCTTTTCGAAAGCAGAAGCCTCATTAGCTTCACATTCATCCCATACTAAAATAGAACGATAACGGTTCCGGAAAGAGAAACCAATACTATCACAGACTTTTGTCCCATCATGACTTATAGAAGAGGTCAGTATCGCTAAGCCAATTTTATAAATTTGTATTCATGGATTTATCGAATTTCGACAGACAATCCATGTTACATAACCTGTTGAATTAATGTCTTCCATATTAGGTTGTCAAATCCATGAACAGCAAGTTAAAAATTCATCAAGCTTTTGCAAAACACAAATGTTCCAAGTAAAAGAGTTTCTATCAACTGCAGAAGGAGTTCAAGCTAAGTAGACTAAATCTTGATACCATCTAAAACAAAGGCTACACCGTTGAGCAGATACAATCAACAATCAACAGAGACAGTATATGCTCTGATCTTGACTATTTTGATAATCTTGTTTTGATCGATTTTCAACTACGTGATATGCATGATTTGTTAACATTGCTTGAGATTGCTGTAGCCAAGACAGGCTCGTTTTCCAAAGCAAAGAAGACTAAATAAATGGCAAACAATGAAAGCGACAGCTATATGCCAAGTTTTTCCAACCTTTGCATGCAACTCAAGGAAGTCAGTGATTTTGAATCCCTCTGCAGAGAGTAATAAAGCCTTCCTTCCATTTCAGAGATTCTCATGTCTGTAATAAGCTGTAAAACATCTGGTAATTAAGTATTTAAAAGTCAACAAATTCTACCTTCTTGATTGTGCAGATTTGCACAGAGAGCAATCTTCTCAATGAAACTGAAACAGGGTGTACAAAGAAAGAGATTCAGGGTCCCCCTTAATCTGTATAAGTGACAGGTTTCTTATGAGGGCATGAGGATAAAATCAAAAAGGAGATTTATAGACACATTTTTACACATCTCTATTGCTCAACACAGGGTAGGATTTTTTGACCACTACTAACGTACTGAACAGCAGCTCATATCAAATGCTATATTTTAGATATTTCTGCACTTAAATAAATGAAAATCACTCAGTTACACTAATGGTATTGAGTTAGAAACAATGAAATTGAAAAATTATCAAAAGCTAATGAAGGCAGAGATTCGTGGCACAACGTTATAGGAGACGTCTCTCTCGCCGCAGCTTCGAGAATAATTCTTCTTTCAACATTGTTATATATAATTAAAATATAAAATCTATTTTCCACATCTAACAAATGTCCAATTTATGATTCTTTGAAAATGATATTTTGATACTTATTACAGGAGGTATGGTGAAAAGTACGCTTTACAGAGAAAGTAGCAATACAACCAAAACATGAACAGAGTTACCATTCTTCCTTACTGGAAAAAACGATTTTAGATGAGAAATTGCGGGAGCCTGTGATGGATAGAACACCCATAGTCCAGAAAGAATATAAAAGACGTCATGACAATATAGCAAGGATTGTTCTTTGCAACAAGTATGGACTTGGCAAAGCAAAATGTGGTACGAACATAAACCCGAAGGGGTCGTCGAAAATGGTAAAGCAAAGATCTTTTGGGATTTTATGATTTTGCGCGAACATGAAATAAAGAATAGGAAACCAGACATAATATTAATTGAGAAAGAAAGCATATGATGCTGGATCATAGATATAGCATGCCCAGCCGACAACAAGGTATGCGATAAGGAGGAAATAAAAGTCGAGAGATATGACAGGTTAGCTTGGAAGGTTAAGCAGTTGTGGTCGCTGAAAAAGGTGGTAGTAGTACAAATAATTGTTGGAGCTCTGGGAACAGCGTGTAAGAATCTTGTGAAGTAAATGGAACAATTAGGGACAGCAATAAGGGTGGAGCACTTGCAGGAAGCAGCACTGCTTGGAACCGCTCGAATACACAGGGTGGTGCTCGAAAAGTACTGGGTGTTACCTTAGTTCTCTGGTAGTGAACAGCTGTCACTGTAGTACATCTCCAGTGTGAGAAGCTGTGCAAAGACAACAACAACAACAACAATAATAATAATAATAATAATAATAATAATAATTGTTTTCTGAGTTTGGCAAAAGGCCAGAAACACTTGCGGTGAGGGAGCTGGTCAATTAAATCGTCTCAGATAATTGACTTGTACTATACTTTATCGACCTCGAATGAGTGAAACAAAATTGTTTTCTGCAGAATTTCATCTCCAAACCTTCACAGCTGGAAGAAATGCCGCTGTCTCGTCCAACACGCTAACAATTTTGATATATTTTTCTTTATATAAACAAAAATAAATTAATCTTTGATAACTTCTTTTCTTTCCACATATCCTTTCTCCGTCAGAAAAAAAATTTCACTCTCTCAGATGAAGGGGTAGTTTTCAAAATTAAATTGCTCCTGTTATTTTATTTTCTTTTATTCCAGGCCTTTGGACTTCTTTTCCACAACACGTTCAATTTTAAATAAATGTTATGTTGGGAATTAAGTCTTTCGATTTCACTGGGGATGACACTAAACATTTTCATCACGAAGTCATCCCTTATTGTATTTCGTTTGCAATTGCAGTTCCCCTCAAGCCATACGTATACAAACACATGCAGGCGCCTATCTATCCATCTATCTATCTATCTATCTATCTATCTATCTATCTATCTATCTATCTATCTATCTACCTATCTGTCTGTCTGTCAGTCTGTCAATACAGTTGTATATTTGCATGTACGTATGTGTGCATATCTTTGTGTGTGTATATATATATATATATATATATATATATATATATATATATATGCGTATAAGAAAGGATGACCACTAAGTGGACAACCGATATGTTAGAAAGAGAACACTATTTTCTTTGTGGAAATATCGTAGATGATCGCTTTCTAACATATCGGATGTCCATTTAGTGGTCATCCCTTCTTATACTCATGTAATACAATTTTTCTGAATTTTCAGATATTTTATATGCTAGGCCACTGGTTTTAAATTGATGTTACGTTGATTAAATTAATATTCAAATTTATCACCGTCAGTATATATATATATATTATTTTGTTTAAAAGAGTTCCAACACTGTCTGTTTTTTATGTTTTATTTATATTCCTGCAAAACCAATGTGGGATATAGAATATGGAATATACAATATATAATATAAAATAAAAATGGATGGTACAATGAAATAAAGTATTGAATGTCTTATTGAATATATGGAATATGTCTTATTGAATAGATGAAATATTGAGTGTTCAATATAAAGGATTAAATATATAAAGGCGAATACGTATTTTCTATACCTTGTGGTATTTCATCATGGCTGGTATGACAGACTTTAACAGACTGTAATAGATTGGCTGGTTTTCTGTCTTTTATACCAAATCCTTTGGACAGCAGCAGTATGTGTTTGGCTATTTTTAGAATTGATGCCAAATTTATTTTTAGAAATGATGACATTTGAGAAATTGTTTTGTGTTTTGGTTGTAGGGATAAGATTTTTAAACCCCAGTAGGTGTTTGGCTGTTCTTAGAAATGATGCCAAATTTATTTTTAGAAATGATGACATTTGAGAAATTGTTTTGTGTTTTGGTTGTAGGGATAAGATTTTTAAACCCCAGTAGGTGTTTGGCTATTCTTAGAAATGATGCCAAATCTATTTTTAGAAATGATGACATTTGAGAGATTTTTTGTGTTTTAGTTATAGGGATAAGATCTTTAAACCCCAAGTAAGATAAATTTAATCATTGTTTCTAAAGAGTGGGTTTGAATTTCTTAATAAAGTCCTTTTCTTTGCATTTTCTCTCAATTTCATTCCGGTTGTAAAGTTTATGGAATGGAAATATAATAACAGTTTGATGACCACATGTTGCCAGATGGTTACTCAGTGGTATTTGGCGGACTTCTGGGTTTTTAATCTGTTGTCGATGCACCCGTGAGCGTTCCGATAGTGCATTACCTGTCTGGCCAACGTACAGTTCTTCACAATTAGGGCATTTGATGCAGTAGATTAGATTTCTACTTTTGCAGTTCATGTTCGCATTGGTGAATATTTTCCCTGTTTTTGTGTTCATATATGGGCCGGTATGGATTGATCGGCATGTACCGCATCGGCTATCATTGCATTTGGATACAGTGAATGTTTGATTTTAAAAAACTTGAAAAAGCTATTAACAAAGGCAAGGTTTGACCTCTGCAACAAAAATCATTATAATATTATAATTATAATATTCTGCTTAAATAATAGAACTGCAAATAACACATCCTTACGTATCTCACGTCTTTTTTCATTCCCCCATTTCACACTGTATTTCAAATCTTCTCTATAATAACTATTGCTTAACTATTTTCTCGCACCGTCTCTGATGAAGGGATGTATAAAATATCCCAGAAACACCTCTAAGACCTTCTCTTTATAAATGCGCTGAAATCTTTCACAGCCTTGGATTTTTTTATCACATTCTGTTAATTATTAATATATATCTATGCTAATATATGACCTACGTTGGACTCCTCATTCGCATAATCACCGAACCTGGAGCTTAACTATAGCCTGTCCATAGCACTTACTCAGCAGTACCTGACACCTTTGGGTCTTCTTGACAACATTACCTCTCATAACCGATATATAAATATATATATATATATATATATATATATATATATATATATATATATATATATATATTAATAGTTATATACATAATTATAACAAGAGATGGGCAAAACGCCTCACCGGGTGCTGAAAATAGACGCCAAAGGCTAAAATGCATCTGATAAGTACATATATATGTACACACACACACACATATATACATACATACATATATATATATATATATATATATATATATATATATATATATATACATATATATATATATATATATATATATATATATATATATATATATATATATATATATATATATATATACATATATATATATATATATATATATATATATATATATATATATATATATATATATATATATATATATATATATATGGGAGAATGTACGAGAAAGAATACGGAGAAAACAAAGAGAAAAACACGGAGAAAAAAATTGAATAGTCTTTGGTCAACGATCTATCATGGCTTCTGTCATGGCTTCTGCGGACAGGAAGTTTAGAAAGTTCACACAGGAGAGCTAAGAAAAGGGGGAGATAACGAAAGGGGGAAGAAAGAACGAGGAGCTGTGTGTGTGTGTGTGGGTGTGAGAGAGAGAATGCTGGTGATCTTCACGTATGCATGTGTGAAAAAATGGGGATGGGAGAAAGGAGTTGATCAGTTGTAGTGTGTGCGTGGTGTGATGTGAGGGTGTTGGGAGGTGGGGAAGGCATGAGTGGAGTGTGGGTTAGGCTGAGGGTGGGGGTAGAGGTTGGGGTATGTGGGTAGGGGGTGGGTGTAAGGAATTGGATGGGGTGGAGTGGAATAGAGTGGAGTGGGATGGAGTGGAGTCGGAAGGTAGAGTAGGAGTGTGTTGGGGTGGGGTGGGATGAGCTTATGAGGGAGGGTTGACGATGAAGGGGGAGGGGTGGCGATGAAGGGGGAAGGGGAAGGTGGATATAAGAGAGGGGGAAGGTGGGTATGGGAGGAGGGATAAAGAGAGGAAGAGAGTAAGTGGGAGAGAAATAGAGTAAGAGAGAAGAGAGTGAGAGAGAGAAAGAGAGAAGAGAGTGAGAGAGAGAGTAAGACAAAAGAGAGTGAGAGAGAGTAAGAGTGAAAGAGGAGAGAGTAAGAGAGAAGAGAGTGAGAGAGAGTAAGAGAGTAAGAGAGAGGAGAGAAAGTGTAGGGGTGAAGAGAAGTAGGAGTGAAGAGAGGTGAAGAGACGTTGAGCCCATGTGGTGCAAAGGAGCGAAGAGAGAAGATTAATCCCTGTTCACGGTGCAAACGGGCGTCCGGATGGCCCCTGTGCATATATATATATATGTATATATATATATATAAATTTCAGTTTGGTGTTTTTTTTTATTTGATCTAGGTTTTGTTAGGGTGCTGTTTGTGTTGGTGGAATAAAATGAATGAAAATGTGGTGTTGTGCAAGTGGACAGGGGAATTGGTTGTGAAGGATGAGGGAAATAGAGAACGATGTGATGAGATGACGTGTTCATATAAAGTGTACTGAATGAGCGTTATGGTGTATATATTTATTATGTTTTGATAGAAGCTTATTATTCTTTAGGTTGTAGTCAAGCGAACAAGGAAAGGAGTAAACACATGTATTTCAGATTCTTTTATTCTCTTATTCTTTTACTTGCTTCAGTTAATTGACTGCGGCCATACTGGAGCTCCACCTTTAGTCGAACAAATCGACCCCAGGACTTATTCTTTGTAAGCCTAGTACTTATTTTATCGGTCTTTTTTGCCGAACCGTTGTGTTACGGGGACGCAAACACAGCAACATTGGTTGTCAAGTGATGGTGGGGGACCAAACACAGACACAAATAGCAAACATACGCATACATATACACACATATATACACGACGGGCTTCTTTCAGTTTCCGTCTACCAAATACACTCAGAAGGCTTTGGTCGGCCCGAGGTTATAATAGAAGAAACTTGCCCAAGGTGCCACGCAGTGGGACTGAACCCGGAACCATGTGGTTGGTAAGCAAAACCACTCCTGCGCCTATATAAAAGGCTGATATTTTTCCAATTTCAAGGTTTACAAAGGAATACAGCTTTCATGTGTCTTTTGCTTCAGAAATTTTCTAACTTAATATTATTCAATAGTCATGAAGTAAAAATTAGCAGAAAACTAACAAACTAAGCAGCGCAAAAACAGCGACAGTAATAAGAAATACCTGTGACAAATTAACTAATTTACCGAAGTGCAACTATAATGAACAATCCAAGTGAGCGTGTATCAAATGTGATTCACTAAAGTTTTTAAAATGGCAGCAAAGTATTTCGCAAATCTCACCACACTATCTTAGGAAAGGACATATTGTGTAAGATATTTCCGGGGACCGTTAAAAAAGATAAGATGAATTTCTAAGAGTATCTATGAGTATATTATTCTGCGCGTGTGTGTGTGTTTTTTCTACCTAGTTTACATTGTAATTTGCGAGACATGTTTGATCCTGTTCGAGCAGAACGGATAACAATAACAATAACAACGACAACAACAACAACAACAACAACAACAACAACAACAACAACAACAACAACAACAACGTAGACGACATACATCAAGAGCAACAGCAGTGACAAAACCACATACAACAGCAGCAGCAGCAGCAACAACAACAACGACAACATCAACATCAATTCGAAAGTTTTTTGCTCCTGTAAAATATTTCATAGAATATCCTGACATGTTTGTAGCGTGACTGTTTACAATTACATAAATGTTAACAAATGCAAGTATGAACAGTACCCATACATACAAATGTATAAACATGTATGATTGCGTGGATTAAAATACATATTCGTACATCGTGAAGGGATACAAACATAGATATACACAGATACATGGCCAAAACGTCTGGTTAGAACAAATAAAAGTACACACACACACACACACACGCACATATGTATATATATATATATATATATATATATATATATATATATATATATATATATACATAACATAGAAAGCCACTCTTCATGGCGTGAACTTGTCTTGGATGAAGAATTCGGATTTAAGTTGAAATTCATTTGAGCACCGCTAATTTTTTTCTATATTGAGTATATTTAACTCTTACCTGTTGTCTGTGTACACACACATACATATCTATGTATGTAAATATATATATGTATCTATGTATATACAAATATGTGTTTGTATTTATGTATGTGCGTGTGTTTTGTGCGTATGTGTTGCGAATGTATTAATAAATATTTTCTCCTGGCACTATAATCTACTACAGAAGAAATCTTAGATTACGACTAACACTGTGTAAATTAAATAGAATTAAATACAATGGACAGCTGGAAACAGCTGTCATTTGTAGAACTTAACCATGGTTAGAGACAATATATACAGTGTATGTGTGAGAGGGAGAGAGAACGAGAGATGGAGGATTATTATGAATACTTACATACAAAGATACATGCATACATACATACGAATATATTTGTATATGTATGTGTTATATATGTGTTTGTATATATATATATATATATATGTGTGTGTGTGTGTGTGTGTGTGTGTGTGTGTGTGAAAATGAAAATAGAGTAACATTTTGCAAATAAATGGCTTTATAGCTTGGCATGAATAATAATAAGTGTGTGTGTGTATGTGTGTGAGATAGAGATAGGCAGATTAAAGAGAGAGAGAGAGAGAGAAAGCGAGTATACGTGTGTGTGGTTTTGAAGCAGGTTTTCATGTGCGTGTGCAGGTATACAATTGTGTTATATAAGAATATAGAATCAAATGTTAGTATGCGAGTATATGATGTAATTTCATTATAAACGAATGTCTCCATAAGTTAGTCTAATCATGAAGTAAAAATGAGCTGAAAGCTAACAAACTAAGCTGCACAAAAACAGCGACAGTAATAAGAAATACCCGTGACATTTTAACTAATTTACCGAAGTGCAACTATAATGAACAATCCAAGTGT
>NC_142935.1:50994073-51014073 GCF_046866305.1 Octopus bimaculoides | reverse complement strand
ACTTAAACAAAAGCAACTAAATACCACACGAGATTTGGTTCCCGGGTTATTGTTCGGCTGGGTGTGTGATTGATATTTACTAACCTCCAACTTGAATATTTGTAGATTAATGTATGGAAAACACAAACAGAAACGGAAAAGTTTTATTGTAATACAGAACCACTCCTACATCCACTCAAAGTCCATGTTACTATTATAAACCGTCCGCTGTGTTCATAACCATCTGAAGTTCAGATGGTTTTTGTTCATAATCTGAACAAATACTACTGTTTACTCGATATAGAGACTGTAGATAATTTCCTATAATTATATCGATCGTTGAATAAGACCACAGTTAATTACCACACCAGTGTGTGAACGATAGCTCGCGTGCATGCGTTCATGCGTGCGTGCGTACGGTACTGTAGCACCAGAGTATTTAGACACGTTCGTATTTACGTAGACTTGTAACGGTTTCCACGACTGACTGCAAAGACACGTATAACCAAGGAAGGATTAGCAAAACATATATTTAGTTTTTACACTGTAGTAATTAACAGTAATTTAAATAAATAAATAGCTAGATAAATAAATAAATAAAAAAAGCAAGATTAGAAATAAATTAATAATTATATGGTGTAAGAAGACAATGATTATCAATATCGCTACAATTACTTTTGATTTATACCGCTAAAATATTTCCTTTCTATTTCTTCTTCTTAATTCAAACTGGTTTCTTTTCTTCTCACTTGTTTTTTCTTTTTCGACGGGTTTTCTGCTTTTGTGTAAGTGTATGCATGTGTGTACGATGATGTATGAGTCTGTATGCGCTTTCATGCGTGTCTATATGTCCGCTGTATACACACACACATATGCTCTCTCTCTCTCTCTCTCTCTCTCTCTCACACACACACGAAAATGAGCACATAAATATACATAAATACCTACACATACATACACATACACACACATATATATTACATAAAACACTCATATATAGAATAAACATATATGTATGTGTATGGATACACACACATATTACATAAACACGCATATATAGAATGTATATATATATATATATATATACATATATATATTTATATATATATATATACATACATACATATATATATATTTATATATATATATATATTTATATATATATATATATATATATATACATGCATACATGTATACACACATATTACATAAACACGAATATATACAATGTATATATATATATATATATATATATATATATATATATATATATATATATATGTATGTATGTATTACGAGAATGATAGGAAGAGAGGGGGACAGAGGTGTGAGGTGAGATAAGATATCAAAGAGACAGAAAAGTGTTCAGCCAGTAGCGATTACGAGCAGACAACCCATTCAAGTCTTATAATTATTACTATTACTATAATTACATGGTGAACGTTGATGGCACACCGATAAAATAACTAAGAGAGGAAAATATAGAAGAAAAAAATCACCCCAAAAACAAACGAACATCACTCAACAAAAAAGTATTTTTACCAAAAGATTTTAAAAAATTATGATTGGTCTTTATTCTACAATTCTTTATTTTACTACAATAATCCGCCGGGGGTACTACTACTACTAGTACTACTACTACTACTACTACTACTACTACTACTACCACTACCACCATCACGACCACCACCGCTGCTACTACTGCTACTACCACCTCCACCACCACCACCGCCGCTGCTGCTGCTGCTACTACTACTACTACTACTACTACTACTACTACTACTACTACTACTACTACTACTACTATTTCTATGACCACATTACCGCAAACATCAACATCACCATCACCATCACAAGCCTATAATGTTACTATTATCCACAAATTTAATAAAAACAATAATAAAAAAAACTACAAAAGCAGCAGCAACAACAAAACAACAAAAAACAACAAAAACAGCAACAATAACAACAACAACAACAACAATAATAATAATAATAATAATAATAATAATTGCTTCAATAATAACAAAAACTACTTGTATAAAATTCTGTTGCTGTTAAAAATGAGGCAAAAAAAGTGATTGGCTTTTTGCCTAAGTAATGAAACAATAATAACAGGAAATTATAAGAACCATAAAAGCAGCAGGAGTAGCAACAGTAGCAGCAGTAGCAGCAGCAGCAACGGTAATAACTACAAGAATGATAACAGCACCAAAGCGATCAACAATAATAGAAACAACAACAGCACTAGAAACAATAACAACAACAACAGCGATAAAGACAGCAGCAACCGGGGCAATGACTAAATTGCAACAACAACAACAATCGTAGCAACTAGAGAGGAGACCATGTATAAAACAACAATAACAATAACAAGGGGCAACAAAATTCAAAGTAAATAAATCCAACATCAACAACAACATCAACATCAACAACTGCTGCTGCAAAAGAAAATGTAAGGTATGGGAAGACGATGTTATATAAGTTAACTCAAGTAGTGATCAAGGCGGTAATTATCAATGCCATCGACATAACTACCACCAACACCACCACCAACACCACTACAACTGCTTCTACTACTAGTACTACTACTACTACTACTACTACTACTTCTACTACTACTACTTCTACTACTACTATTACTACTACTACTACTACTACTGCCACTACTACTACTACTGCTGCTGCTGCTGCAGTTGCCACTACTACTACTATACTCCTCCTCCTCCTCCTCCTCCTCCTCCTATTACTCTTCCTCCTCCTCCTCCTCCTACTACTACTACTGTTACTGCTGCCGCCGCCACCACCACCATCACCACCACCCCACCACCACCACCACCACCACCACCACCACCACCACCACCACCACCACTACTACTACTAGAAGACGAAAGGATTAAAAAAAAGAAAGAATGGTAGTTATGTTAGGAATCGAAGTGATATTTACCTGTGTACCTTCCTTAAATTCTGTGTTCAAATTCTCTCTCCGTTGTCTTTGCATTCAGCAGTCCCCGGGATCGATAAACTATCAATCAAGCGCCGGGCTCGAAAGAAACTTCTAAACGTTTCTTCGCAAACTCCTGGCCGTTTGCTGGCATTATATAAGCATTTAGTTAATACAGATATTTTCCACGGTGTATAAATATATAGACAGTGATGATGATGATGATGACGATGATGATGATGATGATGATGATGATGTTGGCGACGATGATGATGACGATGACGATGATAATGGTGGTGGTGGTTGTGATGATGTTCATGAAGACAATAACATCATCAAGAACAACAATAATATTTGCCCTTGATTTATGCGCAAGACCAGCGATTAAGGAGGGAGGGGGTTACTTAATACCATCGATCCAGTCCATGAACCCAAAAGAGATGGAAGGTGAAGTTGACCTCGACGGTATTTGAACTCACAACACTAACAACCGGAAGAATTACCGTAAGGTAATTTTGCCCGACTCTGTAATTATTCGTCATATCTCCACTGGATGTGGAATGCTATAAAAATTTGGAACTAAAACTCTAATAAAACGTAAACAATAAATATATAAAATTAATAAATAAATAAAGAAAGAAGCTTATTGTATGTATTATATGAATGTAAGAAGAGTTGGCGAAGTGGAACAAAGAAAACTGTGCTGAAAGGACTTCTGAATACAATCTGAACAAATCGACACAACCCTAGCTGAAGCAAGTGATAATTACGCAACGCATTACATGTGGTTTGTGCATATAAAATATGTAGCTTAAATAATATACATACTTACGAAAACGAGGAACTACTGAACTTCGGAACAATTAAAAGAGAATGAAAATGTTGAACATCAACGAAGTAAAGCAAAACAATCGTTGCACTACAAAACGAAAATGTCTACCGTTTTATTATAGAAATAGAAAAGTAGGATCCAACTTTAAAACGATTAAAATGGCTACAACCTACAGATAAATTTAATATCAATGTAAAGAAAAAAGAAGTCCTTCTGGAAGGAAAATATATGCTTTAAGAAAATCATATAAAGAAAAGTAAGATAAGGCACTCTGATAAACGTGAAGTCTATCTCCATGAAAACAATATTATTTGAATCAATTAAAAAACAATTTTGGACAATATTCTCCCCACTCTGACTCCACAATAAAGGAAAACAAAATCTAAGAATGTACAACACAAAAATTTTAAATTATGTTAGAGAGAGTATGGAAAAAATTATTGAGTACAATATATATGTGGTAATATATATATATATATAGAGAGAGACACACACACACACACACATATATATATGTATGTATGTATCTATATCTATATATATTTATACACACAGACACACACACACACACACACACACACACACGAAGTTTTGTTAGTGAACAGATCACGGTTTCAAAATGACGAAAACATCTTGACACAAATTAAATTTAAATGTTGAATTGAAACTAACGGTTTTTGAGTGTTCTTAAATGGTTTACAAACGTCTGCCACGCTGCAATTGTTTATGTATATATCTATAGGTTATGAGAGGTAATGGTGTCAAGAAGACCCAAAGGTGTCACGTAATACTGAGGAAGTGCTATGGACAGACTATAGTTAAGCTCCAGGTTCGGTGATTATGCGAATGAGGATTCCAACGTAGTTCATATATTAGCAAGCATATATATATGAAATTAACAGAATGAGATAAAAATCCACGGCTGTGAAAGATTCCAGAACATTTATAAAGAGAAGCTGTTTCCGGGATATTTTATATATCCCTTCATCGGAGACGGTGCGAGAAAATGGTTAAACAATAGTTATTCTAGATAAGCTATGAAATAGAGAGTGAAGTGGAGGAATGAAAATAGACGTGAGATATGCAGGGATATTGTATCTGCAGTTCCATTATTTAAGCAGAATGGTATACACATAAGTTTCCTGTACCTTGTGTGTAAGTTCCAATAGTATCTAAAATTGGTCATTGCAAGCATAGAGTTTGTAAACCGTGTTATTAGATCGCGGGTTTTTTTGAAGAGTATCCAATTCACTAAAATCCCTCTTGTTTACTGATGCTTTGTATGATAAAGATAATAGGAGGATTATTAAATAAGTTATTCTCCGCCAGTTTCGGTAGTGCGTATTTATTTATTCGATCAACTGTATCACCTGCTTCTAGGTGGCTGAACCTTCTATAACACGTCTCTCTTTAACCTAAACCTCTGGTGAAATCAGTGTGATGTAGTTAGACGAGACTGGACCTTAAAATTGCAGGTACAATTTACATGGCAGAGTTTTCGTCTATTCAGTTTCACTTAAGTCGATCCGATGTTATAGCGAAAGACATCATAGTTACCCTGAATTAGGGTCGAGAGTGGGATCTCGTAAATGTGAGGTGTATCATTCGAAAACATTGCGTCCTGAGATTAGAGATGGAAATCCAACATAAAAATTGTCCAACCTAACAATTAGGAACAAAATAGCAATAAGAGGACGCGAATTTACTGAAACTGGGAAAATTAAACTAGAAATAGGTAAAGAAATCTGAGAATTTATAACAAACACGTATGGAAACATTTTGAAGTGGATGATACAAATAATCCTTTCCATAAACGGAAAATTTTGGGGAAGGAATTAGTCGATTATATCGACTCCAGTATTTCACTGGTACTGAATTTATCGATCCTGAAAAGCTGAACGGCAAGGTCGACCTCGGCGGAATTTGAACTCAGAACGTGAAGACGGACGAAATACTGTTAAGCATTTCATCCGTTGTGATAACGATTCTGCCAGCTCGCCCCCTTGTGGATGAATGAAACTAATAATAAAATATGAAAGAGAAAAAAATAGTATATTACAAATTAAAAAGAACAAGCTGTAGAAGCACACGGCTTGATTCTTGTTAATTGTTTTCAGTACCTAGGTAGTCGTATACATAAACATCGTCTCGAATCTCTCAGGCTTGAAGAGGAAAAACATGGAGTGTGTGATACATAGCGGGCGACAAGGATTTGACATCACTCAGTTGTCATTCCTTTTCAGCTGACTAGATTGGATCATCGTGAAATGACAATAGTTTGGTCAAAGGCACAACACTCCACTCTTTCTAGGAATCGAACCCACGAACTAATGATCGCCAGACAAACACTCTAACAATTAGGAGACGCGTTTTCCGTACAGTCTACAATAATACTATTAAAAGTGAACAGAATAATAAGATAATATGACGTCGCAGTTAGAAATTACATTACTGTGTAACACTGATAACCTTTTACAAGATATATACGGCTTGCACTCATGGTATGTTTGGCTAAAGCTTTGGTTCATATCTTTCTGTGGGATATTTTTTTTATGCGACACTACGCTTAGGTATACGATTTCAAAAAGAATATCAAGAAACTTTAAGCCGTGGACTGTATGTTAGCATATCAGCGCTCAAAAATCATACACACAGAATTTAGTATAAATTTTATCATAAGTGTTGGTTTACTAATCTCAGCATAACTTTTAATATAGCCAACAGAAATCCAGATAAGGAACAATATATAGACGAAGCCCTGTCAATTTATGGCGAGAAATTCTTGAAATACTGATATAAATTCATTGAAATCAGAAGTAGAAAACAACTCAAAATATGACATAATATAATAGGATAATAATAGAAGCCATCTTTGATTTTAAAAACAGAAACGGAAAAATTGAATTTGTGAAGATGTGGCAGCTGAAACTATACAACTGCAACAATCTCATATAATACGTTATGACGTCATGACCAGCTGAAAAGTTGTACAAAACAACATGCACGACCAACGGTTAGTTAGATTCAAAGCACGAAGTTCCAGATAAATTCAGAATGTGAAAGAATAAACATCACATAGAGATTTAAACATGTTTGAAAACACATCTTTCATATCATGCATATTATTGAACAGTATAGACATTAAATAACATGATTTTAACACACACACACACACACACACACACGCGTACACAAGCGTGTGTGCGTGTGCGTCTGCGTACGTGTTTATGTACAATCAAGAAAACAAAATAAAACTCGAAAAAAAAATGATTCTAAAGCACTTAAATAGCATTCCAAAATATTTTCAATATTAAATCAACAAATTAATGTACTTTCAGTTCATGCATAAATACAGGCACACATACAGACATACACACATAAAAACATACGCGCAGACATATATTACACTCGTATAAACTCACAAATATATATGCATACACACAAATTCTTATATGCATGAATGACTGGTGAAAAATAGAACAGGCTCTCTGTGTCTGAAGAAAAGCAAATAGTTAAGTGGGTTCTAAAATACTTAATGCAGTGAGTCAAAAAACGCTTTTAATTAAAATTTCACCCCATAATGACCAGATAAAAGTACTAATTATCTTAATGGTTAAATCTGATCAAGTAAGACAAAGCTACAGCCTCAGAATTTGAATTAATTAAAAGTAATTATACGTAGAATGCAGTGGAGATTAGATCTGATCTTTGGCATAGAAGTCTGGAAATTTACTTAGAAAGAACTTACAAAATATGGATGAAATTAATGACGGAACCCAATAAATAATAGACACAAGCTTATCTCGCTGTGAAATCTGAAGAAAATCTTGACGGCATTTCAAATTTATAGACATCAGTATAGACAGTGTTCTGCAACCTATTTTCACTTGCGGTACACACATATTCTTTTAAAAATATAAAATAAAAGTATAGTGTAAAAAAAAATAATATTCCAGTCACACTGCGGCACACCAGTGTGCTGCGGCATACCAGTTGCGGAGCACTGGTATAAGCAAGGGCACTGATCCCTTTTAGCTCTAACATGTTTCTAAGAATATCATGGGAGGTCAGCTTTGATAATTCATGTAGCTATACTTGCCCTTCAATAGAAGAGAGTCTAATAGGATTGCGGGCAATGAGCTTGTCCACTTAGGCGCTATTTTGCTGAATCCCCAGAATGGAGACAAAATACTTTGCGCTATTTGTTCAGTCTCTTTGTGTTCTAAGTTCATTCAAATTCCATGAAAGTTAACTTTGTATATCATCCTTTCATGGCCGATAAAATAATTCCCCAGTTTAGGGAAACAAATTTGTGGAATTTCATTGGCGTTAGACCAGATGTCTAGAAGTATTTGTTTCGGGATTTGCGTTCTGAATTCTTGAATAGGACGCAGGATTTGTAGATTTTATCCGTCAACCGATTTAACTTTACTACATTGGATCTTGGAAGCCTTTAGTGGAGCAAACATTCGAACTAAGAGTTCTCTTTGATGATGATGATCTCTTTCCTTCACTTGTCTTGGAAGCTCTGAAAAAGAATGGTCCTTAGGAATTACGTTCCTTCATTTATTAAATGTCTTTTATTGTGAACGTATTTAGCCTTACGTAGTAACTGCCGAGTAGTCAGAAATCTAGAGACGTTCGTTGATAATTTTGTTGTTTAGCTATGATATACGATGCATTTCCCTCGCGATTTTTAATTTCTAGAGGAGAGAAAATACTATCTGCACTTGGTGACATTTGTAGATAGTTAGAAAAGACCTTGAGAGAATTAGCAAAGTATTCTTCTTTTCTTTGCCAGGAATTTCCATACCAGCAAATTGAAATACCAAGACTTGAGTAGTATTACAGTGTTAATAATAATGATAATATTAATAATAATAATAATAATAATAATAATAATAATAATAATAATAATAATGACAATAATATTAATAATGATGATGACAATAATAATGATGATGATGATAATGATGATGATGATGATGATGATGATAATTATAATTATAATAAGTGCAAATGTCTAATGACGATGTGATTGCACACGATTTAAATAAAATATATACAGAGAAAGGGAGAGAGAGAGAGAGAGAGAGAGAGAGAGAGAGAGAGAAAGAAATAAAGAAGGAAGGTAGAAGGAAAAAAAGAGGGATATTAAAGGAGACATGTGAGAGGGATACGAAGGAGTCAATGAAGGACAATGTGGAAGATTACCGGCAGATGAGAGAAAGTGACTGAGATAAGATGACATATAAAGAAGTGAGGGGGGAGGCTGGTTAAAGGGAGCAAAGGAAAGATGCTAGCAATGGTGAGCAGAAACGGGAAGGGTGCAGAGAGAGAGAGAGAGAGAGAGAGAGAGAGAGAGAGAGAGAGAGAGAGAGAGAGAGAGAGAGGAGAGAGAGGGAGAGAGAGAGAGAGAGAGAGAGGGGAGAAAATGAGAGTGAGAAATAGGTAGATAGATAGAGGAGAGAGAGAGAGAGAGAAAAGACAGAGAGTGAAAAGTGAGAGAGAGAAATAGGTAGACAGATAGGGGGAGAGAGAGAGAACAGAGAGAGAGAGAGAAAAGAGAGAGAGAGATAGTTAGATAGATAGAGAGAGAGAGAGAGAGAGAGAGAGAGAGAGAGAGAGAGAAAGAGAGAGAGAGAGAGAGAATCATGGGTTTTTAAAGATCGGGGAAGGAAATAGAGTAAAAGTTAGACTGACAGGTGGGAATAAACGGAGAGAAAGAGAGAGAGAGAGACAGACAGGGAGGGAGAGAAAGACGGGGAGAAAGTGGGAGGGAGTAAGCAAGGGAGACAGACAACTGACACATGTGTTTAATTATTGGTGGGTGTAGTCAGGCATGTAAAAAGCTACTAATTATAAAGAAGCTATCAATTAAGCTTTGGTGAAACCTAATTAGTGAATGTTACAGTAGTGTAGCTTATAGCTGCAGGAGGTCAGGAGAGTAACATGCGATCTATCTATCTATCTATCTATCTATCTATCTATCTATCTATCTATCTATCTATTTATCTATCTATCTATCTTCTATCTATCTATCTATCTATCTATCTATCTATCTATTTATCTATCTATTTATCTATCTCTATCTATCTCTACACACGCACACACAAGTGTACTCGTGTAAATATGTATGCTTATATGAATATAGGTACACATGGATGTATGTAGATACATAAGCACACATATGCACACTGATACAAACATACACACGCACGCATTCAACTTCGCTTATCATAGTACTTATTCTAACATTAGTGTCTTTAATCAGCTAATCAATCAATCAAGCAACCAATCGATTCATATATGCACACGTAATGTATGGATTGCATATATGCATATACACACACTCGTACATATACATATACATACATATATGTGTGTCTGTGTAAACACACACACACACACACACACACACACACACACACACACACACACACATATATATATATATATATATATATATATATATGACAAATGAACCCAAGACGGAATGCAAGGCTATATATACACGTGTGTATATTTTGTCCGGACACAAGCCTGTGTTTCTGAACACAGAACAGCAGGAAGCTGTACGGCTTTTAGTCATCAACGGCGGGTACAAGTAGTATGTAGTATTTAGTAGCTTCATAAGATTTGGTGAATAAAAGGCTGTCAAAAGTGGAGGGGAAACAATCTGAAATACAGATATCTATATGGCAATTTGGTTTGAATAATATATATACAGAACGTTAAGTAAGCAGCATTAGAAGTACAAACTAATTTCAGATCAACTTGCAGAAATGAGATAATGATTATTTTAGCATATTAGTATAATTGCTAATACTATTGGCTGTACTATCTCTTAAATATTAGGAAAACATTTTTTGCGAAACGTATGGATTGAGACATGAAAAACTCGCGATAACAAGCTAGGAAGCATAAACGAAATGAAAGAAACTTGTATGTCTAATAGAAGTGGTATGTCATACATTAAATATTTTTCTGGTTAATTACCTACATTTCTGATAACATACAGAAGTAAAGAAATCCATGTTCATAAAAATGGAAAAGATAAAATATGGATGAATACAGGTAGCAAAGTAGTGTAAGCCGAAATTTCGAACAGACTTCTACGGTCGAAATTATTCTATAAAGCTCCTATTCGCGAAATTAATACAGAAAAGAATTTAATTCAAAATCACTAAGAAAAAAAGGCAATCACACACATACTTTATATACGCATGTGTGTTTATATAAACATATATTTATAAATATACGTTTCTTCGTATCTTTACATTCAAACGCGCAATTCTCTACAGGAAGGTCGTTTGAAGGGCCACTTTTGCGTTTCAAAGACAATGTAAAACATAATTTGAAGTGATGTAGCATCCCTTTTTGTTCCTCGGGAAACAAAGCATCAGAACGCAGGACCTGGCACCCGCCCTGCTTCTCCTTAAATGAAAAAAATATATACTGCGTGTGCAATTGGACAGAGACAGAAGATCTTTAATTGTTCACCAGTTATCAACCAAATGGTATTAGTCAGTTTCGCACCTTCAGTGATAAGACTGAGAACTTCCCAAGTTGGTGGCGCCCGCGAAAGTTGCGGAGAATATAGGGCTGAGAGAGAACAAACAAAACAATACAGAGTGGACACGTCTCCTCTCGTAGTGTATTTACCATATATTTTTTCATTTAGGTAACGGAACGCAACGTACTCCGGCTTTTATTAACGGTAAATTTTATGTATCCGTGCGACTCTGTCCTTTTCTCTCGCTCTCGCTATCCTAATTTTTCTAGACTTACCTTTTTCTCGTTTAGTTTCTCTCCCCCACTCTAATTTGTATTTGTAGCTTTTCTTCTTCACCTCCCCTTTCCCCTCATCCCTTGCCTTGTTTTCTCTCTATCACTCACTCCCTCTCTCTTGTCCTCTTTTCCGCTAACTGCTGCTGACACGTGATCCGTGGTCGACCCATCTTCTTTCTCATCCTTTATCACACAGGCTGCGTAGTTGACCGGTCCTGAATTCTCTATGTCCCACTCTCTTGCTGTTTGTTTTTTTCTAATCCTTTAGGATTAAGCGTTACCCGCAATTCTTGTCTTTTTGGCCCTGAGACTATATTTTGCTCATTTCTTATTTATTTCGTTTTTGTCCATCATCTTGAATTACATTTATTCACTTTCGTGTGTTCATTTTGTATAATTCTGTTTGCTCTCGGCCCTATAACCTCCGCAACTTTCGTGGACACCGCCAGCATGGGGAGTTCTCATAATTATCATTGAAGGTTCTGGTTCATAACTGATGAAGAATATCTCCCGTCCAGTTGTTCACTCAGTATACGGTGTACGTTTTTTTAGCCTGTCGTTGTTCATTTACAGTACATCTTTTCATTTATCTCTCTCTCTCTCTCTCTCTCTCTCTCTCTCTCTCTCTCACTCTCTCTCTCTCTCTCTCTCTCTCTCTCTATATATATATATATATATATATATATATATATATATATAACACACACATATATATATACATATGTGTATACATATATATATACATATGCATATACACATGCATACATACATACATACATACATACATACATACATACATAATACATACATATATATATATATGCATGCACACACGCATATACATATATTTTATATGTATATGTACATCACACTTGTATCGTCAACTTGGATTTAGAGATACGCACATACACGCGCGAACGACTTACATACTGACGGATGCACGCGCGCACACACACATACACACAAACGTAATACATTCACATAGTAATACAATTATGTACAGAAGAGAGAAGTCTACTCCTCGGAACACAATCAGATTAATGCTACCAAGACCTTGCATGTATTAGAACAATTGATTTATTTATACAAGATGTGGCATGGGTGAAATGTTGGAGAAAACTAGTCCAGACGGTGATTAATCCAAACAAGCCAAACCAACATTCCTTGTTAAGTGGCGATTCACTCGACGTTGCTAATGATGGGAAAGATTAGATTGCAATCGAAGTCAGAATAAAGTTGAAAGGGAAGAAGATTGGCATTCTTCAAGAATACCTTGTCTAATTGTTATCAGAAATTTGTGGACGATGTAGACATGTGCCTTTTGCCTATTACAGTTATATTTCATTATTATATACGTTACAGACCAATATTTTCCGTAGTTTCGCATTACGTATTGAGTATCAAGCTTCAAGAAAACCTAACAGCACAACATTTAGTGTACATGTAACGTAAACATAAATTTGAACATCAGCCGTCTCAGATATTTCCTTTCTCCTCTTCTGACGAAGAGCTATGCTCGAAACGTTACAAACCCACACTCCTTTACCATCTTATTCTGAGAATCAATCAAATACATCTCATGTATACGTCCTTTAGATGCTCAAGGTCTTGAGCCTGCACGGGACCATAGACTGCAAGCCTGAATATACACTCGTGTGATTTTACGTATACGTTGAATGTACTTGGCCTATATTTATGGATGTGTGCGTAACTGGAAGGAAATATTCCGCATAAGATTTAGTAAGTACGTGAGTGCCTGTATATAAATGTTGATACAGGGTATGCTGCCCTCGACTCTACCTTAGTGTCTTTATTATTATAATGCCTCGATTCTGTTAGATCCTGCAAATAATCATATATATATATATATCTCATGACAATTATTTATTCATCATGAATTAAGTATTAAAGATATATGGAAAGTGGTTTTCACATATAAAAAGAACCCATATCCAGAAAAATACAAATGCGTTTATACTCTTAATGGAATAATTTGCAAGAAAAATAATCACCAAAGTATATCAATGTAACTTGTTCCTCCAAACATATATGGATAGAATCTGATTCATAAAGTTTTTTCTATGTATATAGCTGATACATACATAATAAAGGATTTAAGACGATCAAATCAGCCTGAAGATAAACTAATATAACAGTTCATTTTTTGTGGAGGCAGCACACACACACACACACACACGCACACACACACATACACACACACACACACACACACACACACACACACACACGATAATTCATTTAAGCACAATGTGTATAGCATTAATACTTATTTTGCTATGTCTTTGCAAGATACTGTGCGAATATATGTGGATTGCTTGTGGGAGCTTGTCCATATGTGTGTCAAACGAGATACAACTCGTATTGAATGAAGTATAAGCACAAACATACTATGAACTTAGAAAAATGTATATAGCCTTATGAACACAAACACGCAATCACGCACAAATATGTTATCATTTTAATTATGAGCCTAATGTATAAATCCGTTTAAATACTTATTCATTTAATAATTGTATATTTATGATTATTAGCGAATAACAGTAATTTGGCTTCCTTTAACTTTCCAATCTCTGAACGTAAGATACACCCTCTCCTTCAATCGCTAACAGCACTGTAGTAACATAAGAAGCGTTCAGCAATTTCAGTGACCTCTGCTCCTTCATTCTAGCTAGTCATATGCAAGCTGTAATCAAAAATATGTAATGTATGCATATATTTCATCGTCACCCCTATTTTATCCCTTAAAAAATAAGTGTTATTATCAATACTCATCTCTCAACCTCCCTGCAGGAGTAAATTGTTACCCCGTGGAAATGAGATGGGAAGAACAAAACCCAAAATAGACAACACAAAATCCCATGTGGACGGGACCTGAAAGAAGCCCGTCGTATATATATTTATATATATATATATATATAGGACGGGTTTCTTTCATATGCGCATATGTTTGTGTGTCTATGTTTGTCCACCCAACATCGCTTGACAACCGATGCTGGTGTATTTACGTCCCCGTAACTTAGCGGTTCGGCAAAAGACACCGATAGAAAAAGTTCTAGGCTTACAAAGAATAAGTCCTGGGGGCGATTTGTTCGACTAAAGGCGGGGCTCCAGCATGGCCGCAGTCAAGATGACTGAAACAAGTAAAAGGAAAAAAGAGTAAAAGAATATATACACCTATTTTTACATATATTCTGAAGCAAATTGACTCCTCAGCTTGTCTCCATTTGCCGAAAGGTTTGCAAGGCCCCAGCAGGCCTCAAGAAACACATTTGTGTCCATAGGACATGATTAACCCTTTATCTTACTGAACCCTCATTTGTCGTTCACGGCAAGAGAAACTGTCGTCATATGAACGTACCCACTATCTACACACGCGCACACGCACATAAACACACACACGCACATAAACACACACACACACGCACAGACATGCACATCATTCTAAAGAAATTTCGAAATGAAACTCAGTGAATATTATTAGGAAAGATAAAATAAATTCTTTTGCATGGCCATTTTGGAAACTACATTTTGAATCCTTGATTTCGAAGAACAAATTCCGCGACTCACTTATTTGCATCTCTCTCCCTACTTCTTTTTCTCCGCTCTCTCTCTCCTCTCTGTGTGTATGCAAGCATATATATATATATATATATATATATATATATATATATATATATATATATATATATATATGTATATGTATAAATATATATTTATGTATATATATATATATATATATATATATATATATATATATATATATATATATATTATATATATACACACACGAGTGTATGTGTGTATGTATGTGTATGTGTACGTGTGCATGCGTGCGTGTGTGGTACAAAATTTGATTTCACTCTTAAAAATACTTGCAAGCTCATACAAGTAGGCTCATATCTATAAACGCACACAAACTCATACATACACGCATGTGTGTGAGTGCATGAACGTATGTGTGTATGTGCAAGCATGTATGCGTGTGTGTCTGTGTGTGTGTATGTACGTATATGTGTTCTTCTGTGATCATAAACGATTGTTGAAAAACCACTGTGTTCATGTGTCTGTTCGCGTGTGAGTATACCTGTATCTGTACCTGTGTGTGTATATACTTGTGTATTATGGAGTGTATTCGAATGTGTGGTGGGTTATATGTAGACAAGGGTATACGTGTAGATGTATATGTATACAGGGGTATACATCAATGCACGTGAGAGAGATTTCTATGTAATTTCATAGAGGAAATAAACGCAATTAAATGGAGATATTCTCGAAGAATGCGCGATATTCTATCGACATGGCATTTGCAGACTCCTTTATTTCTGCCTACCAAGTTCTAAGATGATATTCTCACCCAGCCACACATCAAACTATTTAATGGCATTCTTGCTTTGCTATCATCGCCGTAGAATTATTGGCACTTCTCGGTTTATTCACATCGAGCTTAACCATAATTACGTACATAACAGCAAAAATACAATATTCTCCAACACGCATACATATACAACTTCCGCACATTCATGCACATATATTGACGCACGCATGTAGCTGTGCTTACATACATACATAGTAGAATGTACACTTTAATGTGTATATGTATATGTGTGTATAAAATGAGGTGGGAATTTCGAAGAACATTATATATATATATAAAGACACATGTAGATAATGCATTCCCATATACGTGGATACATAGAAAAGATACTTTCCCATACATACGCACTCACATACCTATACACACACACACACACAACACACACACACACACACACACACACACAAACACACACACATACACACACACGGATAGACGCACGCATTCACACATATTTTCATAATGAAAAAGTATGTGTCTGTGTTTGGGCCTTTGTACTACTACAACAACAACTACTACTACTACTACTACTACTACTACTACTACTACTACTGCTGCTGCTGCTACTGCTGCTACTGCTGCTGCTGCTGCTCTTTCTGCTACTGGTGCTACTGCTGTTTCTGCTACCTTTGACTTTGATACTACTACAACTGTTTTTGTGTGTATACATATATATATATATATATATATATATATATATATATATATATATATATATATATATATATATATATGTATGTATATATATATATGTATATATATATATATATATATATATATGCATATATATATGCATATATATATATATATATTTATATATGCATATATATATCTATGTATGTATATATGTATATATATACATGTATGTCTGTATATATGTATATATATATATATATATATATATATATATATATATATATATATATATATATATATATATATATATATATATATATATATATATATGTACATATATGTCTATATTGTTGGGTGTGTATAGCTCTTTTGCTATCTGTCCCTCTATCTCTGCCTCTCTCTGTGTACATACATACATTTCTGAGTTTTGAATATGTGTATACGTGTGTGTGTACGTCTGTGTGTGTGTGTGTGTGTGTGTGTGTGTGTGTGTGTCTGTGGATGAGTGTGTGCATGCGTAGATATTTGCTTTCTGTGCTTTATACTTTTACGGGTCCAAGCACATTTTCTTCCTCTTAAGGAATAATTGGATAGATCGAAACCTGACCATGTCAAAGCTAAGCCATTTTAAGGTAACACAGGTGATACGGTTATTAAATATTTCAGACAAACCAATTTATCTCTTGGATCGAATTCTTTAATCCGCCAAGTTCACCAAAGGTAGTGCTCTAGCATGGCCCTGGTAATGTATTGCCAAGACGCCATCAAACACCAAATATCAATGATCAAACATTTGAATATAAAAGCAATGATAATGATCAGAATGATGATGATATCGATGATGATGATGATGATGATGATGATGAAGATAATAATAATAATAATAATAATAATAATAATAATAATAATAATAATAATAATAATAATAACAGCACGATCAACGGCAATAACAGCAGCAAAAACAACAGCAACAAGAACGTCAGCAATAACAAACAACAACAAAAATAATAACAAGAATAATAATTTCGTCGCAGCTGTATTTGATGTATAAATTAAGAATTATAAGCGAGAAGAACAGAAAAGAGAGTGTGTTTCCTACACCAAACAAGCTTAAAATGTGTAGAAATGCCACTATATTAATGTTGCTGGAATTTGTTCATTAAGAAAGAATCGGATATCGGCCAGCAAGAGAAATAGCGAGAGAGATAGTGATAGATAGAGAGAAATAAATAAAGAGAAGAGGTAGAAAGAAGAAGGAGAAGAAGAGAGAGAGAGGGAGATAGAGAGAGGAAGGTAATACGAAGACTACCATGGGAAAATATTAGCCAAGATCATGATAATGTTAAGTAATTCAGAGAATTTAACATCCAAAAATGATCATGTTATTGAAAACAGACGTCCTGACTTTTGAGGTCACGATGGGAGAGAATGGATAAAGGCATGGTTGTAGATCTAACAGTGTAAGAACACAACAGAAAATGAAATAAAATGTGGAAAATACAATGAGGTTTAAAGTGGAAGAGTAAAATCTCTGGTCACTAAAAAGGTTTAGAAATTATTTATAATTCGAACATAAAAAAGGAAAAAAAATGTTTAGCAATATTTTCAAAGAGTTAAAAGAAGGTTGGCATTGGACATGAGCTTGGAGCATTTCCAAGAGTCTGCTTTGCTTAGAACAGACAGACTATTGAGAGAGAAAATAACTAAAAAGGAAACACTCGACAGTTAACCTTAAGATCTTAGTTCACAGGTTATGACCAGCGTTTTAAGGCAAACAAACTGTTTAAATACGAAAGCTGTGAAAGGATGAGGGTAAAAGTAAGGTAATATATCATATAGAAACACGAATGAAACCAGAAATTATTTTCCCCACTAAATCAGGCCAACAGGGATAAAACAGAGTCTGCTATATATATATATATTGAAGCGATGTGCGCAAGTGTATGCGTGGAATAATATGGAAAAAAGAAACCTCACAATAAATCAGTTATATATAAAAAAAATTATAAAAAACTGGCAACAAACTGAAAATCTAATCACCACATTTACTTGAAAGGGTACATCTTTCCCGATATGTTTATATCTAAAACTACGTGAACTTTCAATTTCAAAGGTGTTATCTGTGAGAGAGATTTGGCTGAGATGTATATATAATAGGTCAAGATTCCATAGAGAAGCTGCCCAATCGCTTGGTTTTAAGGAAAATGTTTCTGGAATTGAAGCCTTAGTAAAAGGCGAATTTATATACATAGATGTGTCGAAGACAGAAGATCAAAATCAAAACACTCTCACCATTTGGGAATACTTACAGAAGATAATTTGCTTAAGTATAAAATCTCATTGACACGCTCCACTTTCTCACTATGTATGTATGTATGTAAGTATGTATGTATGTATGTATGTATGTATATATGCATGTATGTATGTATGTATGTATGTATGTACGTATGTATGTATGTATGTGTAGAAAATGATAAAACAATACCACCTACTTACGTTCTTTTGGGAACCACTAACAAACGATCGCATGACCTGAAGGGAACAAACCTCAATATACAATCCTGTTTACAAAGTTTTAAGTACAGGAATAAACTGTAAACAATAACAGAACCACAAATTTCACCAATGAAACTTTTTTTCAAAACACCTCTCTATCACAGCTCACCTTACAACTTAATTACCACATCACTCACGACCACATACCCAAAGTAGACTTTCAATTCAATAGAGAGAGAGACTAGATTAAGCCAAGATTGACTTCAATTCATCGCATTCCTACAATTGTTTGCTTAACTGGTCGAAACTTCGAAGTACTGTCTCTATAACAGTCTTGCTTAAGAATAAAACATTTGTATTTTATAAAAGTATAGATATACCATCAGATGAATGTGAAACTCATTTTATTATAACTAGACATTTAGCGAAGCTAGTGCTTTACAAATTAAGTTGTATATAATTTCATAAACGTGTCTGCACGGTTCATGCTTTCGATCGCCACCAATATTAGCATTTACAAGTAATATATATATATATATATATACATATATATATATATATATATATATATATATAATGCACAATATATAGTTTTATTTCGTCCAGTCATTATCACAAAACTGGTCCTTTAGTGGACCAGGCTACAAAACACATTGTAAACCAATATGTAGGAGGGTAATGTAGAGTCCCATGCAGTTGAAATCCACTAAATCTAATCAGTGAGGATTATTACACGAGGAGCATATAGAACATAAAGAAAGCCAGGAGTTATGGCTGCCACCTATAACTTAGATAAGAGCTACGAGGAATTCTGAGAGCTGATGTCACTGAAGACGACATCTTGGGAGAAGGAAGATGTGAGATGCATAGTTTCGATTTAAGGGAAAGATACCGGCAAAGGGTGGCTGGTTATATGAGGAGGTCAG
>NC_142935.1:50951573-50989073 GCF_046866305.1 Octopus bimaculoides | reverse complement strand
CTTGTCCATGGTATGTAAATTCCGATAAGAGTTCATATTTTGTCATTACAAACGGAAAGTGTGGAGACGTAGATTCCATGTACTGTTCATTCAAAGGGGTCTTGTGGTGTGAGTGAAATTTTGAGAATGTAGTGGAAGTATTAAGTAGATAAAGAGGAGAGAAAAGATGTGTATGTTAAAATGAGGGGAATGGTCAAAAGGAATAGGTGAAGAAAGAAGAAAGAAAGAAAGAAAGAAAGAAACAGGAAGAGAAAATATATATACCAGGTGTGCTGAAAAGATTCTGGCTATAAGGGTTTCGAGAAAGGCCTGATCGGAGTCCCAAATTCCCACTTCTTTTACAGGGTTTAGAAAAACTGAAGGACTGCTGCAATAAATATATGTATCAGAGTGGGGAATATGTTGAATAAAATCATAATTAACTGATCCTCCTGTATTTTCTTTTATCCATGACCAGGAACTTTTCAAGAACACCTAGTATATGAAGTATGCCTCTTTGTAAAGACATGCGCACACACATATACAGATACACATATATCTGTATATGTGTATGATTATACATAGATTCATTCTTCTTCTTTTTCGCACAGAAAAACACACACATGCAAATACCCCTGCACAAACACGCACATATATACACGCACATACAAATACACGCACGCATACACACGCATATATAACGAAACAACAAAAATACACCACGATACACTCTTCTATTTTAGCAAATAATCAAATAAATCTTATTGCACTTTTATAAACAGATCTGCATGTAATATTCTACACTATTTCATACTACGATGACACCCCCTTAATTGTATGCAATGCGAAATGAAACAACAATTTTGCGAAAAGAAATCTTATTGACATAAACAGGAAGAATTCTGCAAAGTAGCTAATTTGTTTGCTGAACCGAAGAATTAGTGCCAATAATAGTAAATTGTTATCTGTTTTGACTAGCCAACACGCTTCTCCATGCATGTATCTCTTTCACCATTCCTATCTGAAAGAATTTCACCTAACAGTAATCTGTTAGATTTGTTACTCGCTTTATTTTCCCTGTTGTACATGTTTCTCTTTCTCTATCTCTTCTGTTTTTATGTATGTTTATTTCTCTCCATATTTCTCTCTCCCTCTTGTATGCATGTATGTGTTTTTGTGTGTTTAGCGAGTTTACTATAACATGTAACGATTGAAGCAATGCACACAAACTCACGCTAACACCCATAAGCACATACACACATTTATTTTCTTCCATGCACAACTTCGTTCTACTTTTCCTTTTTTTATCAATATTTCTTCATACAGTGATACCTCGCAGCACGAGTTTAATTCGTTCCATGACTGAGCTCGTCTTACGATTTACTCGTTTAACAAATCAATTTTTCCCATTGAAATTAGCTAAAGTATAATTAATCCGTCCCAATTCCCCAAAAAACACTCAAAAATAATTTTTTATGAGTTTTAAAACAGAAAAAGAGTAGTTAGAAGTAAAATGACAATTATAAAAAAGAGAATTGAAAAGAAATATGTAAACTAGTTTTATTAGCTGAATTACTTTAAAAATGGGACGATTTGTGTGCTCGTATTGCGGATTTCTGCTCGTACTTCAAGAAAAAATATTCGCACGAGTCTCGGCTCGTACAGCAAATTACTCGTACAATGGTGCACTCATACTGCGAGGTTCTAATGTATTTTAATTCCTTGTAATTTATTTAGAAGAGTTATATTTCTAAATTAATCGCCATCCTTTCAGCTCTTTAGTTTCAGATACAAAAAATAAAGCTATTTTGTACTGCTGCTTTTTCATATTAAGGTATACGTGACAGGGTCTGAATTTTTAATTGGTAGATTTATACGTCCTTCTTTACTATGAATCTATTGTCTACCCAATGTGCCGTCATTCATCTCATGGTAACCATCTCTTTTCGAATATGGTCTCCTAGATCACCAGAGCTGTAGGTCCCAAGAAGAACCCGGAACTCCTCTCTTTTGTCACTCGATTTTGTTTGGTTCACACAGAAATGGTACGTCTTTTAAGAGATACCTATAATTAAATGATTAGACCAGTTGTCATTGTAAACAGTTTCATTCTTAGAGATTTGAATACATTCTTTAATGTTTCCTGCTAATGGAACGTTGGTAAACATATCTTTACGCCTTAACGGAAGACAATGAATATATCCTTCGTTTTGCTTAATCCTAAGCTTAAAATGTTTGTTTCAGAGCGTATTATTTAAAACTTATCTTATTACTCGGTGGTTTGTGTGTTGGTTTATTTATTTGAGATACTTTTTTGTAAGAAAAGGTGTTGTGTTTATGCATTTTAACTGGTCCAGATAGATAGGATATTCAGCTTAACTTTTAGCCAGATATTATTATCACATTGAATCCTTATCCTTTTGTTTGTATCAATGAGTATATCCTCATCTGTCGCAAAATATCCGTCTTCATACATGATTTCGAAGATTTTACTTTATCACTCTTACATATTGTGATGTTTTTTTTTAATCTTCAAGAACTTGTTATATCTCGGGCTGAGCATTTGTTTATTGTGTGCGAGAAAGTATTTTTATTACATTCACTTCATGTAAGTCTTGAAGTTTATCGGCTATGGTTATAATGTTTTTATATTTCAGATATTGTAGGATTTGCTATAGTAACTTTATTTCAGTACTTCTGTTTCCCACACATTTCTGACGTAAGTCGATGATGGTTTCGAAGACCAAGAAATGTAATATGGTCTGGGTTAAATGGGTATCTGTGTGTCGCGAGTGATGGAGGGATTTATACATCAATCTATTTTCTTTTGTTTTCTTATTTACCTAGTTTATTTACATTGTTGTGTCAAATTCACCAAGAAAGCGATACCTGTAGAATATCAAGAACTGAATATGTTTATTGCTAAATAAACGTAATATTAGTGATTTATCGATATCTTGTTTTATCTGCCGAATTTCCGCTTGAACGTTTTCAAAATGCTTCTTTGCGGTGGGAATTTGTCATCCGATCAATTTCTTTCGAAATTCTGTCGTTCACTTTTCTGTGTTTAGCTGTTTTATTATGCAGTTTCATATTTCCATGGTTGAAAAACTGCGTACTTTTCACATGTTTTCTATTCAAATACGCGATTGTATTGAAGATTTATGTTTTTCTTATTTTCGTATAAGTTTTTCGCAATTTGTTAGGAACATTGAAGTTCCGCAATCATAAATCCTTATAGTCTCATCCACATAGTGAAATAACGTTGGCATGCGATCCTGCCTGTGTATGGTGGACAGGGTTGATATGATTGGGGTACATATTGCCGTCTGAATTTGAATTTATATTGTTGGGGTTATACATTATCATTCGAGAAATTATTCTTATGTCGTGTATGTCAGTGACTATGGATACTTTCATCACATAGATATAAAACATTAAAAAATTTACACAAAATTTATGCGATTGTGTTTATAGACCATTATTCAGACATAAAAATAATGCATAAAATCGATCACATAATTACTACCAACGGAAACCATATCAAAATAGATGCGTACGTGTGTTAAACGGATATGTATCTACAATTAGTGTAACGCTCTAATGCAGGACATATATGGATAGATGTATTTCTGTATCTGACACATATATATATATACTTCCATGCATGTATGTTTGTATATATATATATATATATACATATATATATATATATATATATATATATATATATATATATATATATATATATATATATATATATATATATATATATATATATATATATATATATGTGTGTGTGTGTGTGTAAAGAGAGAGAAAGAAAGAGAGAGTGAGAGAGAAGAAAAAGGTCAAGCAATAAGACATCAATAAGACATCATGTATTTCTGTATATTTCTATATACAAATACAAGTAAATGACACACATGTATATATTTTCATGCATGTATGTTTGTGTGTGTATATATATATATATATATATATATATATATATATATATATATATATATAACGAGATAGAAAGAAAGAGAGAGAAAGAGAAGAAAAAGGTCAAGCAATACGATATCACACCAAAACACAAAAAAGTATGGAGAACAGAGGATGCAAAATGCAAAAGGTTGGACAAACACGTAAAAAAGATCTGTCACAAAGATAAGAGAAAGTGGATAGAGGATAAAGCAGTAGAAGTACAAAAAACAGCAGACGCTAACTACAGTAAGACACTACCAGATAGTTAAAGAAATGAGTAGAAGCCGTAGTGATAACAATGTTCCATTTAGGATTAAGGAAGGCCGTGTCCTAATAACAATTGAAGGACAGAGTCCAAAAATGGATCGAACACTTTCAAGAGGTTTTGAACCAACCATCACCTAATGATGTTAGATAAGGAACCAAGCATTACTCAGCTGAACGTACAAAGGAACGACATCGAAAAGCATGAGGTGTTCGAAGCCATTAACAGTTGTGAAGAACAATAAAGCAGCAGGACTGGAGGAATCCCCGGTTGAAACGCTCAAACATAGGAAAGGAATAATCCTTAAAGAGCTCACCTACCTGTTTAACCAGATTTGGAAAAAGGAGAATATACCTGGTGATTGGTGACTTAGAATGATCGTCTCACTCCCAAAGGAAGGTTGTACCAGCGGTTGTAACAACTGGCGCAGAATTACGCTGCTGTCAGTACCAGAGAAGGTATACATAACCGATTAGGGATGGAAGCTGATAAACTTTTCCATGAAGAGCAAGTTAGATTTAGAAGTGGGAGATCGTGTGCTGAACAGATATTTATTCTACGCAATATTATTGAACAATGCCGAGAGTTCAAAAAGCGTTTTATAGTCAACAACATCGACTTCAAGAAGGCTTTCGATAGTGTTCACAGAGAATCGCTATGGAAAATTCTGCAACTTTATGGCGTCCCCAATAAGCACAGCATGATACAGCTATGATTTATTGAAAATATAAACAAAAAAATCTAATTGGCAAATATATATTACCTTTCAAATCTTTCGTGCCAAAAACACCTGTTATGTTACCAGTTGGCCATTTCACGTCTAACGTTAAATTCTCTGTGATCTTTAAATTTTAAGTTATTTGTCCTGAGAATAAGAGGGAAAACATATTTAAGGGTTTTGAGAATTTCATTTATAAACATATAATCTTCCATAAAAGCAATATTTACATTAAAATATTCTGTCAATTTTCATCCGGCGTCTTGAGAATGGTGAGTAAACTTTTATCTACAGCTTAATGTTTAAATATAACTTTTGAATAAAGTTTGCATTCGAAGTTAAATTTTCTTTTATTTAAAAAAAAACTTATTTTAAGGTTAATTTATAATATAATTTTCTTCTATTTTCGATTCATCATCAGAACCTTGATCACGCTGTTTTAGGACATCCAGTTTGTGTTCTAAGTGATATGTGCTTGTTCGGATTTTTTTTTATTTTGGCAATTTTAGTGACATTGCTCTGGGAGATGTTTAAATTTTTAGCTATTTCAGTATCTATTTGACTTGCTCTCCAGCCACAGATATTATTTTGAGCTCAGGCAGTTTCCGATCTTTCATACACTGTAAACATATTTAAACTTTTGTTGCAAGGTGAAAGATTTAATTTTTTCGCATCACTTCCTGTAGGTTTTTTTACTAACTTATATGAAGCAGCAGAATCTACTGATGTAAATCGATGTTCTATCAAATATGATTGCTTCTGAAATACTATTCTTGAATTAATTTACATATATTATTCCAAACAATCGCCATAACTACAACAAACCAGTAGATATGAAGTTTTTACCTTCATTGAAATGCAAGCAAAATAATTTTATGATTTTTGCTGCTATTACATCTTTAGTGAAATAAAAGTGCGGTTGCTTATTGAATGGTTGAAGTAGTAAATGAACGAAGAGTAAAATAAGAAATGAATAAAGAGAGTCTATTAAACATAAGTCTTTTTATTCACTAATATTCAAAATCTCAACACGTCGGTTGGGTTACAGAGGACTTAACTCATTGAAGTATAAATCGAATATAAAATTTATGATCGTATGAATAAACCTTTTGTTGGCGTGTATATTTTTCTCTCTGGCGTGTGCATTAACTATTTGTGACTGTATGTCCATTGTATCTTAACGTTAAGAAAATATTAAAGTTTACCTTAGATAAATTTTTCGACTGTTAGAGTGGGATAGAAAAGTAATAATATTCTGCTTAATAACCGAGAATATCGGAAGCCAGCCTATTAACTGAGAAAGCTGCTCTGTGACTATCTCTGTTGATCTGCAGACCGAAAAACCAAGAATGACTTTGCTACCAGTTCACAAAAATAGTTTGGAGGTTCATGGAACAGTTAAGCCAATTTTGTCATGAAATCTGGGTGGGTGTGCAAGAAAATGACAAGTAGTATGAAGAGTGCATGCAAATCTGAACTCCCAGACTCTGAGTTAAAACCTTAACCTACTAAAGATATCTTCTATGTCGCAGTATATATTCATTTGAATGATATTTATCATTTTTGTTTGGAATGTATAAATATAACATTTATCAAAATAGGTTTCATGAACAGGACAATATTAGCTCTTATACCTCTTTTTCAGATTTACCCTTCAACATATGAAAAACTAGGAAACGGAATAATGATTATACGCAGTTTGTTTCCTTTGTATAACAATCACTCACGACATGCAAATCCTCACGTTGTTAGGCTGTATTTTTAAGCTCAAATCTGAAGCCGTTTGGAGCACTTCAGAAACAAATATGTCGGGGCTGATGCAGAAGGACATCATAGTAATAATATTTGATGATGAACATCAAAAGTGCTCGTTACAGTTCCAGCCGAACTCTTCTGACTTTTTCAAAGTTGAAATTTGTTTTTGGAAAAACAAGGAAAAAAAACCTGCAAAAGTACATCTCCCTCCAAAAAAAGTTGACATATAAAGTGGCTAAATCTAAAAAGTGCCATACAATTTTAGATCTCCTGAAGACATATTAATGGCAATGGCAGTAGTTATCGTGAATAAAGAAGCAAGAATAAATTTCGAAAGCAATATACTTCACAACGGAATCAGTGAATTAATGAAGATATTTTTATTCAGATCATCTCAGATGTTAGCGAAGGCTTTTTCAAAATGCTGTTTCCAAATTTAGTCGGCTTCTCATGTTAGTCAGGTATAGCAATGAATATGCTATGTAAGGGTTGATGCAATTGGGTTGATGCAATTGGGTTGATGCAATTGGGTTGATGCAATTGGAGAAAAACAACTTTACAAAACAATTTAGATATTGATGTCAATCCTTCTCTCAACTGGTTGGACACAACAAGTTGAATACAACTTGCTTGTATTCAAATGGGTCTAGCTTGTCTGCACAAATAAAAGAGGAAATTTAGGCTTGCAAGTTCACAGATATTTCTTCACTGACATGCTTTGCAATGAGATATATTGCCTATATATTGCAACTTCCATATGTGACTCTAAAATCCGGGTAAAATTTTAGCGTCGCCATCTGGACGGAAGTGAACTGGGCTCGGCAATTTATTTATCGACAACTAAATAGTCAAGAAGGGATTTGAACTCAGTGTACCGAACGAATTATGTAAAGCCTTCTATCCATTGTTCTAACGGAAAGCTACTCCATCGAGCAATAGTGCTAGGTACTGCGAGGGCTTGAGTAGTAATGGGTATCAGCATGAAATGGTTACATACCCAATGATTGGCCCTACAAGCGTACGGTATTTAAATTGTTTATATACGTGATGTTATAGCCACAATTTCAAATCAGAATGTACACGTGTACGTCTGCATGTGAACAGATATGCATATAAATTTTATCCATATTATACTCTCTTTCTCTCTCTTTCTCTCTCTCTCTCTCTCTCTCCCTCTCTATGTATGTCTGTCATATGTAACTTACTTAAATGTACATATATCGTTGAAAGACAAATTACTGCAGTGTTCATCAAGAGATGCAATCTGTTATGGATGCGCTGTATTTAGAAACATAATATATATTGGGGAGAGACTAAAATTGTCAAACAGCTTTTAGTGAGAACGCCAGATGCATTTCGGCCGTGTTGGAATTGTTCAGTGGTGTATACTCACACCCAACCAGATGTTATTCATCGTCTTCGATATATTGGTAACTAGGAATAAAATATTCGCTGGTGCTCAATGAAAGACCGTTGTACGCAATATCAGCAGTATTACATTAAAGTAGCCAACTATGCACCATACTTAATTTACTGCAGTATTAGTCCCCAAAACAGCATATTTCATGAACGTACTGGGATGCTTTCTCTAAACGCTTCGGACAATTTTCGTCTCCTCCAATATATATTGTATCATGTGCGAAAGATATAAGGTAAAATGAGAGAAAGCGACAGAAAGGCAAATGGTGAGAGAGAGAGAGAGAGAGAGAGAGAGAGAGAGAGAGAGAGAGAGAAATAAAAAGCGGTAGTGAGAACAAGAAAGAAATATTAAGGGAAAGTGAAAAAAACAAAAAAAAAACAAAAACAAAAAATATAGTGAGCAAAAAAATAAGGAATTAGGGAGGAGGTAAAGCTAGAATAGTCACAGCAAGACGGAATCAAATGTATGTAGATGAGCGGTAATAGTTGAATATTGTGTGCACTAGAAATCTAGTACAGAAGCTCAAAGTGAAACCAGGAGACATTTAATGGAAAACGACAAATTAACAATGGGACACGTCTCGTCGGTCATGGAAACCATAATCCGCATAGTTTCGACGTATTTAACCCGACCATCACCTTTTACAAACGTATTATATGTGATGTCGGTAATTTCTAGAGATCTAATGAACAGGAAGAGAAAGAGATTCCTTTGTATCATCAGGTTATACGTAATCTAGGAGAGTTATGCCTAGAGCATACCTACTATGACCATCCTATTTTTATTTTGTAAACAATATAACTTGGATGACATTATCAGATACATCCTGTCCTTCTTAGGACTACAACATGTGATCAAAAGGTAGTTTCAATGGTGCTCCAGCAGAGAATCTGCCATTGGATGAGGGTGGCCAATGGTTGTTATTGTTGTTTATGTAACAAACATTAGGGCAACTGTAGATATTTTTCTTCATCTATATTGTTCATATTACAAATATGCACTTATCCGTATATCTGCCTGTCATCAATATGTACTCCCTCTCCATATAAATTATTGTCAGTTTTGCAAACGAAATGGAATACTCTTCTATGCACAATCATGCAATCTCGTATACATAGACACAGACAGACACACACACACACGCACACACGCACACACGCACTCGCGCACACACACACACACACACACGCACACACACACACATATGTATATGTGTGTGTGTGTGTGTGTGTATGGACAGTTAGTGATTTCTTTTTCTCCCTTTTCTTTTGGGCTTTCCTGTGTCACCGGCTCGAAACGTAAAGCAACCTCTCTTTCCTTCCTTGAGCGTCTTATTAATACTTTGGATGGGCTCGGATTCTTGTTTTCTTTCTTGTCTTTTTTCTCCGATGTATGTATATATATATATATATATATATATATATATATATATATATATATATATATATATATATATATATATATATATATATATATGTATATATATATATATATATATATATATATATATATATATATATATATGTATATGTATATATATAATATACATATGTGTATGTATTTATGTATGTATATATGCATGTATGCGTGTATGTATAAGATATATGGATAGATATATGTTTATATCATAGCATCCACACGCGTTTGTTCTGAATTTATTGAAACGGGCTTAGGAACCATAATATAAAGCAATGTTTCTCAAACTTTTCGCGCCAAATGGCAATATCGCCCACCTATCAACTAAAAACTAATCCATCGCCCACCTGCATAAAAAAAAGCTCTGACACAATCGGCTGCATCAACCTCAAACGGATTACTATAGCAGTTTGGAATATTCAGAGCAATAACATCTTGAGATCGCTCCACTATGTCATCATGTAATGATTGTAAATATTTGCGATATGCAGTTAAATCCTCATCAACCAATACATATTTCAAGGAATTGATGGAATTGACATTTTGAAATGTTAGTCTTATACAGCATCAATTTCGAAATGAAGGTAGTGATAAATGATTTACAGTCAACGTGAGTTTTTATGTTTCCTTGCAATAACTTATTCAAATCATTTAATTTTGTGAATATATCACAAAGGAAAGCATCCGTCAATGCAGCGATCAATGAAGCGGATAGTGGAGTATCTTCAAAGAAAGATATAGTTATATGAAACAGTTCAACAAAGCGTAAAACACTGTTCTCTTTTGACAGCCACTGCACTTCAGTGTGGTATAAGGATTTAGTATAGTCCTCATCATTTTTCAGACCGAGTTGACAGAAAATTCGATCAGACAAAGGACTAGACTTCAATTTGCTCACAGTTGACTAAGTATAGCGCATCATTCGATCTACCGTTCATATTTTTTGCCACTAAATGCTGCTGGTGTGCCAAGCAATGAACAGTTAGTACCTGGTGGGTATTTTCACACTTTACGAGAGATGAAAAACCTCTGTATCTTCCTATCATCAAAGGGGCTCCATCAGACGCACAATAAAGAACATTACTGAGTGGGATATTATGTTCAAAAAGGAAAGATTTGAGAGTGTGAAAAATAGTTGTACCTTTTGAATCAAACAGAAATTTCTCTGTAAACAGCATTTCTTCATTAGGTTGAAGGTCTTCGCTGAAATACCGAATATACACCATCATCAAACATTGATTGTTCACAACAGTTGACTCACCCATTTGTATAGAAATTTCAGAACGCTGGAAAATATTTTTCGTCCATAACAGTTGACAAAACCTCTCCGATAACCGGGGGAAGTAATGTTTCTCCAATTGTGTGATACTTCCCAGACATAGCAACAGGTCATGTAATGTTGTACGATGCGATCAACCTATCACTTTCCTGCTTACTAGGACAATGGCTTTGTCCTTCTACTCAGAATGCTTTGCATCAAAGTGACACGTCATTGCTTCGCTGGTCACTGTTTGATGGCAAAGAAGGCACATTGGTAACTGACAGTTCTGAGGAGAGGGAATAAATCCAAATGATAACCACTACTGTACTGTCGATAACTTTCCTTGACTGGAGGCAGTAAAGTGAAAATGTGAATATGAATTTCTATGGACGGCGTCAGAACTGCAGTATGGTAGAACAGAGTCAGGTGACACGTCTTAACTGGAGCAAATACGGATCTAGTTCCTTTGGCTGCCAGCATTTCAAGAAAAATGTTTTTAAAAAAGTTGTAGAGGTTTAATGTGAGATCATTTTCACCCAGTCAAGAAATACGATTTCAACGTTGTCATTTCGTGAATGACTGCACATTGTGTCAGCATCTGGAAAATAGCAGGTTTTTTTTTTTATATGAAACTGTAGAATTATGCACGACATATAAACCCTCATAACTTTTTTATTTTTCGGTGTCTTCAGAAAATTTTTGCGACTTTGTATTCTACATGCAGGACTTCATACGATTACTAGAAAATAAAACAAATTGTGGTGGAGCGTGATTTAAGGCCTAGGCCTATTTGGCTGCTATTTTTAGCACATATGACAACCATCTCGATGACTTTGTGTCAAAACAATTCGGTCCATAACCAAGTCCGCATTTTTTAATACAAAGAAACGTCTCATGCGAGTAGTCAAATCGATAAAAGTGCATCACTATTCTAGGCATGCCTAGATATAAATAAATGCAAAATTGATTTCTAAACGTTCATTGTCAGCCACAAAATGTTTACTTCACCTGCAAAAATGTCAAATCGCGCACCCTTTTCTAGAAATTCACCCATCGCCCACCAGTAAGCTGAAATCGCTATGATATAAAATATTGTTTATACATATGTCTCCTACTGTAGCTGATAACTAGTAATTGTACTAAGTATTGAAGTTAATTAAGTATACTGGAAGTAGACAGGATTACAATAATCTACGTGGCACTGTAGACATGACAGTAGCAGCTCTATATCTATCTGCATGCACAATTTTATCATATATATATATATATATATATATATATATATATATATATAGTCTTCTTATTCTTCAAACATCCAAAATGTCGAGACCCCTCTGTCACGAGAATTGATTGCTGTGCAATATCCCTTGAAAAGCTAATTTAAATAGCGAAAGCTGACTGGATTTCACGACATCCATATAATATGTATTCATAATTTTTCTGAATTTTCTGAATTTTCTTTATGATAGACCACTGGTTTTAAATTGGTGTTAATTAAATTGATATCCAATTATCACCCTTATTATGATTTAAATTTTAATAATTATGTTCTCTAGCCGGCAACGGTTACTGCAGTGAATTGTCTTCTGCGGAATTGTTTCCGGTATTTAGCGCGCCAGAGCTGAGACTTTTGAAAATAATTCCAATGTAATCGGTAGAACTGTACACATGACTAATTTTCTGTGGACAATCCGTGTTGCATGTTTTCAAGTAGAATACAAATAAATTTGTATTTAAATTATTATTTATATAGATAGGGTGATAGATTGAAAATTAATTCAATTGTTGTTACGTAAGATAAACGTTAATGTTCGAAATTCTTTATTCTGTATATCCTTTATTCTGTATATCCTTTATTCAGTATATTTCTCATTTTGTCGTGTTCTGGCGTTTTGCGAAATTTTTTCTGGAGAACATTATTTTTCTTTGTGTTTAGGTCGTTGATGACCTCTTTCTAGCATATTGGATGTCCACCTAGTGGTCATCCCTTATACACGTGTAATACAATTTTTTCTGAATTTTCAGGTTTCTTAAATGCTAGGCCACTTGGTTTTAAATTGAATTAATATTCAATTTATCACCCTATCTATCTATCTATCTATCTATCTATCTATTTCTCTCTCTCTCTCTCTCTCTCTCTCTATATATATATATATATATATATATATGTATATATATATATATATATATATATATATATATATATACATATATATATATATATGTGTGTGTGTGTGTGTGTGTGTGTGTGTGTGTGTGTGTGTGTGTGTATGTTATATATATTCATCTATATTCATATAGGCACAGCGTGGCTGTGTGGTAAGAAGCTTGCTTTGCAGTCGCATAGTTCCGGGTTCAGTTCCATTGCGTGGCACCTTGGGCAAGTGTCTTCTACTATAGCCTCAGGCCTTGTGAGTTGAATTGTTAGATGGAAACTGACAGAAGTTCGTGGTATATCCTCCCCACCATCGCTGCCATGTTTACGTCCCCGTAACTTTACAAAGAATAATTCCTTTGTTCGACTAAAGGCGGTGCTCCAGCGTGTTGCCAGTCAAATGAATGAAACAAGTAAAGAAATAAATAAATAAAAAAAACATGTATAAGAATATTTTTACGTATTTGTATATATACGTAGGAGGCATAAAGAAGAGCAGCTTCGTCCAACTCCCTTCTTCATCAAAAACAGTACTGAAAGAAGACCTCAAAATGCTGAAAAGCGGGTCCCCAGTATGGTCCCATCCTCTGGCTGAAACTAGTAAACAAATATATATATCCACACACACACACACGCACACATACATACATACATACATACATACATATATATATATATATATTATTTTGCTTAAAAGAGTTCCAACACTGTCTGTTTTTTATGTTTTATTTATATTCCTGCAGAACTAATGTGGGGTATAGAATATGGAATATACAATATATAATATAATATACAATATATAATATAAAATAAAATAAAAATGGATGGCACCATGAAATAAAGTATTGAATGTAGATGAAATATTGAGTGTTCAATATAAAGGATCAAATATATAAATATATAAATATAAATATATATATATAAAGGCGACTCGAGTTTCAGGGCTATTTCCCTTCGTCATGGCCGGTATGACAGTCTTTAACAGACTGTAATAAGTTGGCTGGTTTTCTGTCTTTTATACCAATTCCTTTGGATGGCAGCAGTAGGTGTCTGGCTATTTTTAGAATTGATGTTAAATCTATTTTTAGACATGATGATATTTTAATTTATTGTTTTGTGTGGGTTGTAGGGATAAGATTTTTAAACCACAGTAGGTGTTTGGCTGTTCTTAGAAATGATGCCAAATCTATTTATAGAAATGATGATATCTGAGAGATTTTTTGTGTTTTGGTTACAGGGATAAGATTTTTAAACCCCAAGTAAGATGGATTTAATCATTGTTTGTTAAGAGTGGGTTTGAATTTCTTAATAAAGTCCTTTTCTTTGCATTTTCTTTCAATTTCATTCCGGTTGTAAAGTTTATGGAATGGAAATATAATAAAAGTTTGATGACCACATGTTGCTAGATGGTTACTCAGTGGTATTTGGCGGACTTCTGGGTTTTTAATCTGTTGTCGATGTACCCGTGAGCGTTCCGATAGTGCATTACCTGTCTGGCCAACGTACAATTCTTCACAATTAGGGCCTTTGATGCAGTAGATTAGATTTCTACTTTTGCAGTTCATGTTCGCATTGGTGAATATTTTCCCTGTTTTTGTGTTCATATATGGGCCGGTATGGATTGATCGGCATGTGCCGCATCGGCTATCATTGCATTTGGATACAGTGAATGTTTGATTTTTGTTGCTGAGGTCAAACCTTGCCTTTGTTAATAGTTTTTTCAAGTTTTTAGGTTGTCTCTTACTGAGAGTTATATTTTGATCTGTAATGATATTTCTCAATTCCTTACTTTGTGCAAGGATCGGTAAGTTCGCTTTGGCGATATTAAAGATGTTCTGGTGGCATGGATTTTGTGTCACTATAAATGGAATGATCTTTTCCTGTTTGTCTTTTCTTTGCGGTGTCCTCAGTTGTTGTATGGGTATTTTCGAAGCCCGCTGAATACCATTTTCTATGAGTCGTGATGGGTATTTTTGCTTCACCAGAAATTCTTTCAGTTCCATCAGGCGTTTATTTCTGGTCTCTATATCCTCTACAATAGTACATATTCTCCTGGCTAGGCAGTATGGTATGTTGCGTTTTGTATGGGGTGGATGGCACGATTTAAAGTTCAAGTATTGGTGTGTGTCTGTGTGTTTGTAATATATATCTGTTGTAATGGCGGTGTTCTTTTTAATTACCATTATATCTAGAAATGGTAATTTGCTACTGTTCATCTCCTTTGTGAATTGGATGGATGGGTGTAGGTTGTTCAGGAGGGTGTTAAATTCCTCCACAATGCTTTGAGGTTTGGTCCAGATTATGAAGCAATCGTCCAGGTATCTCTTCCATGCTTTTTCTATAAGCTTCCTAAATTCGGTGTTATATCTCTCCTCTATTTCCTGGTAGAGTTTTTGTTCCAAGTAACCCATCACCGAATTCGCATAAACGGGGGCAAACCTCGTATATATATATATATATATATATATATATATATATATATATATATATACATCCACACACACACACTAGTGTTTTTTGTAGTATCAGCCTTATAGGTAAATGTAATTAATCATTGATTCAGCATATATATTGTTACGCAAGTACACACATGCTCACACAGTCATTTAAACCACGAATAACACATACCCAGGAACATAGCACATATGCGCAGGAAATTTGCCACTAAATAATTAATGCAATTTATAGTGTAATTCAATAATTAACATTATTACAATGTAGTTGCTCTATTAACTAAATATTCTTGTTACTGTATGAATAGTGTTTAATTTTTTGGTTACTTTATTAACTGCATTATATATTTAGGTTATTAACTCTATTATTTTATTTTTCTATTTACTTGCTATAGTTACCGATTATAATAGGTTATTAACTCTATTATTTTATTTTTCTATTTACTTGCTATAGTTACCGATTGAGCTGATCTATGGCCGCTGGCATTCCAGCCGTGACTGTCCCACCATTATGGCACGCATGTTTTGTTTATTGTCATTGTCTTTTGTATTTGATATATTTTTGTGGACGCCTGAGTACCATGTAATATAAATTTGACAGCTATTTTCAACAGAAACAAGGAACAAGCAGGAATTTTCTTCATGTGATGCACTTCTAAGATAGTAACGATATTTGACTGCTATTTCTTGCAAGTAGAATGACGATGTAGTGGCATCCTGAGTGATTTATGTTTGTCAACAGATCATGTGACACTCGCAACTCATGCATTAGTTTCTTGTATTCGGAAGATCAAGAACTAGAATACATGGTTCTGGTCAGTAAGTAATGGTTGTGTCAGTATATGCGTGTGTCTGCCTGTGTGTGAGATTTTATTACGACTCGTGGAGATTAAGGGAATCGTACAGAAGTAGATCCATTGTCTTATAGATTAAGGTTGGATTTATCTGATGCAAATATTTAAGACAGTAGCGTTGCCAGAATTGTTGGAGCATCGAACAAAATATCTCACTGCATTTAGTTAAGGCCCCTTAAGTTCTCATTTGAAATTCCACAGTGGACAACATATCCTTTCATTTCGCCGTAGCCTATAAAATAATGTACAAGTCGTGTATTGATTTCGATTTATATTCCTATAATGCATCCTAAATATGAAGGGGATTATCATAGTAAAAAGAAGGGATATCAGAGGCGTTTTGTTGTATTACAGCAATAGATTTCCCGCTTAAATCCAAATCCTTACATATGTTAGATTGTAGATTACAAATCACAAAAATTCCATCTTATTACCTTAAAAAAGTATTTTGATAAATTGTATAATGTAGTGCTAGATACAGTGCGAGTGTAAAAGGTGAGAAGACCATGGTTGTGTTGCTATTGAAAGTAGGTACGATCGATTGAAAGCTAACCCAAAACATGACAAAAACGTCGATACTCTACGTCAGAGTTTCTCAGAATTCTTTTTGATTTGTAAAGTTTGTCGTGTCCGTCAGTGATAGCCTATCCTTTCTGAAAAATATAGTGTAACAGAATTGGATTCCACAAAATATCCCTTACTGGTTATAATTAATAGTTAAATTAAAACAGATAATGGCTAATTTGTTATCTATAATATCTAGAAGTCAATACAGTAATCTCTCGACTATCGCAGTCGTTACGTTCTAAGCCCCGCGCGATAGCTGAAAATCTGCGAAGTAGAAACAGTACTGTACTGTGTATTTAAAAAAATTATTTTTATAATTTGTATATATTTATTTTATTATAAATGCAAAGCAATACCACAGAGGAATCGACGCAAGCTTAGATAATAAACCGTGATATGTGAACCGCGATATGGTGAGGGATTACTATACTTTCAAGTAATATATATGATGAAAATTGCTGTTGTTTTCACTAATATCTGATAAATTTGTAGAGGCATAGCATTGAATGAGTTCATGGCTGATTACATTAAAATTCTTTGGAAATCTTGCACAACACCCACCATCCCACTCGTAATCTCACTCGCGTAACATTAGGGTTACACGTACCCCGATTTGAGATCAACATGTTCGAAAATCCATAATTACCGTATATATTTTTCTACAAACGCACGCTACTATTTCATAGGAAGAAAGTACATTTTGGATAGTTTACTCGCAGAAATAATGCCTATAAAATACGGTATGATGGCCATGGTTCGAACAATGTTGATCACAGATCTACGATCTGCGAGATCAAATGAGCTGGTACTAAATAGCAGAAATTACATTCGTACCGCAGTTCTGCGCGTCAGCTATGCTGATTTAAATCTAATTGTGGGCATGGTTTAAGTTTCTTGAAGGTGCTATAGGTGTTCAGCCAGTAACTAATCCTTGTAATGAATACAGGTGTATAAATATATCAGAATGAGTTAACCTCATGGTATCTGGTGAGCATATATATAATATATAATATATACATACATATATGTGTGTGTGTGTGTGCGTATGTGTGTGTGTGTGTGTGTATACATGTTTATATATATATATATATATATATATATATATATATATATATATATATATATATATATATGTATATGACGTTTATGTGTATACGTACACATATTACACACACACACACACATGCAGAATGATATAATTGTCGGTAACATCTAGAGTCAAATTTAGCCTTTTGGCTCATATTCAAATGCAACATATGCAATCATCTACCAGATATGGTGTATCAAGTATCTTTAATGTCAGTGATCAGATCATATACAGCGCATATGCTGCAAAACAATTTTGGGGAGAACTTCTGTAAATAACTAGCTATGGTTTCTATTCTAATGAAAATAGGTATAAAATGTCTATGTAATCTTATAAAGTTTTGTAACGTTATGTCATAATATGAATATTTGATAAAATGTTATCGTGTTATATAAAAATATCATGTAAAGTGACGTTGATGACGTACTCTCTTATACTCTCTTAAAATATAAAATTATTTGTAGAATGATCCTTTTAAAATCTTTGTAAAATGTAGACTTGACAGAGCAGACAATGAGGTAGGACAGAGAAAAAAGAAGTGTCGAATAGTAGTGTAAATAAAGTGTTAAGCAAGTGTTAACATAAGGTAAAGATTTGTGAAAATGTAAATTTCGAAAGCGAACTAATGGAGAATCTACAGATTACCTAGCCTTTAGCTTTAGAATTACACCTGTAATTATTGAAGCTCTTGCATATAGAATTAGCTGCCTCTTGAGAAGCCGAGATTCACAAAATGGGAGAGGAGATGGCTAATTAGGAAATTACGATTACAAGCCATTAATAGAACTGTGAAAACATGTAAAACATTGAGAAAATACAAAATAACGGCTAATTACGAAGTCACCGTAAGTAAAACATTTCTGAAGTTTAGCCTACAATATTGTAGACATATGTACGCGTAGACAGGCAAGCACAGATATAAATGCTTGAGTCATAACGTATTAGGCCACACATGTAGTGATATCCACCCTTGCAATATGCTTATATGAACAGATACATTTAAATTATAGTGCAAGAGCCCTTCACACTGCGTTTGAAATCTTCTTTCTCTCTCTCTCTTGGTTAGAAATCTGTAAAATAAAACCAAAAGATATTTATACTTACATACATACATACGTGCATACATATATGTACGTACCTTCAGGCGTATGAATATAAAGACACATACAGTCACACTAATATAGAAACCACATGATAGGCAACGAATAAGATCGAAAAATAGATTGATATTCATCAATTTATAGATGTATATAAAAACATCTATTTATAAATAATATACGAGAACATACATCAGCTGCGTGTATCTATGTGCATATATTCATGTGTGTGTGTGTGTGTGTGTGTGTGTGTGTATGTTTATCCTCGCACCTTTATGTAAATATTTCTAGATATCAATATTTATACCTTGTTATATATGCATAATTCTATCCTCGAAGCTATGTATTTCTGTCTACGCACTTCACAGCTATGCCCCTATATCAGAAACAGATCGTTTACCAAACCTTTGCTGGACAATGGCTAGTCAATGTATTGCAAAGTTGACTTTTCAATGCTGTCTATGCATTACTGCTGTTCTAAAGAAGTGCCATAAATTATCTTCCTAAAGCCATTCGATCATTTCAGATGTCTTGATAAAATGGATTCCTTTTGCTATACTTCATATTACTCTGCGTGAGACTGTAAGGTTGGACCTGTAACTTTGCCTTTTCTGATGCCAGCATTATATCTCCATCCCCATCGTCACCACAGAAACAATTCACAATAAAATGTCTTCTTCGACACTCAAAAGCCAAATGTGAAAGGCCAGTCTTTGTATAAATCAACTCATGTGTTACAGCCGCCATGCAAGCCGCCTTCAGTTCTGAACAAACACAGAAAGCGTCTGTTCATTTGCATCAACGTTTGCGTGTCTTTCAATACAGGTATCCTTAATCTATGCACGTGCGTCTCCGTGTTCCAACATGCGTGCGTATATTTGCTTGTGTATGTATGTATTGTATGAATGTGTGTGCATATATATATATATATATATATATGTGTGTGTGTGCGTGTGCGTGCCTGTATAATTGTTTATATGTATATATATAATTATTCACACACACACACAAACACACACACACACATATGTATAAATAATTATTTATAAATATGTACATGTATATATATATATATATATTCAAACACACACATATATATATATACATACCTATACATACACGCACACATATATTCACGTGTATGTGTGTGTATGTGAAGCAATCTTGTAGTTATGGCCTGTGGTATGAAGTATTCAAAAATTGGTGAATGGTACTGTCAGTCATGCATATCATGGCATTTGTGGATAAGCCAACAAGGTCGATTTTAAGAATGTAATTAACTGCATTAGGCACGTGTCAGTAGGTTTTCGATAAGAAAAAAATATCAAATATAAAATGATAAAACTGTTGCTAAATATCTTCGATGATGAATGTGCTTTCTTTCTCTTACAGTAACATAATGTTATTATTGCTGTTGCTGTGGTTTTTGCACCCGTGGTTAGCCCCGATATAGCGGTTGTATGTTAAATATGCTGTTATGGCCCATCAAAATATAGTAGATATATCTTGTTTACACCAAACGTAACTTCTCTTACATTCACATATATATTGAATGCATTGTTGCCGTTAAACTCTGTCTCTGTCTGTCTGTCTGTCTCTCTCTCTCTGTATCTCTGTCTCTCTCTCACACACACATAATTCGAATTATGCTATAGAAGCACCTCTTCAGTATAAGCTTTACCATTAAAATACACTGTACTTATGTATGCCGTTGAAAAACCAGAAGTTATGGTCTTTTGGCTGGAAAAATTTCACTGATAAAAATAAAACACAACATACTTTAGATCTTTTCGTCTACATAATATAGACTCACACCGAAATCCGAAATACCTTCATTTCTAAACATCTATAAACGCTTATCAAGTGTTACTTAGTGCACATTTTTTCCCTTCAGAAAGGAGAAATGGGATTCGATAATATGGAGATTTATCAGCTATGTCTTGCGAGATTAGCGATCACACTGGGCTTGTTGAAACCAGGTCTCTTGTTAGTTGATGTCAGTTTAGATGAGTGTGCAGGTAAGTGTAAAGACCGGTAGATTCACGCGACTACGGTTGTCATCTCCTTGGGATACTGAATGTATGTCTTGCAGATGAGTCGGCAGATCGTATATTTTTATTCAAACATAGTAGGTGAGAAAACAAATGGTTGCGGTATAATGGAAAATTTGTAAGCGTTGTATTATTGTTGAGTACGCAGTCTTGACAACGTTAGGATTAAATAAATATCAAGTCGTTTGTGCTCCTATAAAACGGTTAGTGTATTACCGTTTAATTTATAGCATTTGTTGATATTGATGGCATTTAAAATGTTGCATTTAGACTTTGTTGTTGAAGTTACCAACTCTTCTTTCGTTAAACTGAGGAGAATGGTTGTTTAATTAGCAGCCAAATTTCCGTAAACACATTCCTGTGAAAAGAAGGGATACGCTGACTTTTTCAGGCCATTACAATTACATATGATAAAAAGACCAAAACCAAATGATCGCCGTTGAAAATCCATTAGAACAGTGAAAGATCGACACAGGATTAAACCCACATTGTGTTTGGAGACGGCGAAGAGTATTATTGTAAAATGCTCAAGTAGTAGGCCTAGGCCCAGGTTTGATCTTTGTTAAGAATGTAGCTCACAACATCTCTTGCCCCGCAAAATTATTTATCTAAAGAAAAAAAAATTCTTTCAAACACAGAATCCCAAAGAAATGGCATTTAACTCCATGTTTTTGTTATCTTGAGTTGACTACTATGGTAAGATAGTTTCGGTCTAGACGTCCTACATATAACCTTTACTGACAGCGGGGTGGTTTTATACACGGAGACAGAAGTATCATGTCCAGAGTCTCCAAGAAACACCTGAAGAGATTTTCAACTCGGATCTCTTGTACTAGCTAACTTCTTCGCATACATTCCTTTTTTTTTTGCTTATATCAATTGCACAATTCACCGTACTTAATGTACCACACAGTCAATCATTTTTTAAAGAGGTTACAGTAATGTTTTTCACTCACACAGGTTTTCGTTGCTAGAAATGCAAACTAGAATGTAATTTTCATGAATTCCGAAATGCTGAATACGTTTAGTTGCCGGAGTATTGCTCACACATCTGACACTACCGTTTCCCAACGTAGCTCACATGTCAGCAAACGTTCAAATATATAGAAAAGTCTTTTATGATCAAACACCGGATAATAACATTCGAGTACGTTGGCAAACATTCAGTAAGCAACACACCTCAAATAGTGGATCACTGTCAAATGTGACCTTTCTTCTCACCTTAACTCTAGGACTGCAAGAAAGCCTCCGAATTTATAAATTTTACAACAGCCATTAGGTTTCATCAATAAATGCATATGATGCATTACAACTATCTTACTATAATAAATTGTATCTTACCTCACACAGCATATGACATTACCTGCTCCCTAGATCTAACCATAAATGCATTGGTGAAGGGGGAGCTAAAATTCATGGAAAATATTGATTATCTGCTTTCTTGGAGTAGGGTGTTAACTGTTTAGAAAATTGGTAGAATATGTTAGGATGACGCTTCAGGTAGATATTTTAACATCCTTAATTTTGATTTGATGATTGTTTGGAACGGAAAACAAAACTAAGAAATCAACCTGATCTCGGCTTAAGTTATCTCGTATCTCCAGTTTGAGCTTAATTATATTTATCTTGTATAAATGATTCGTATGATTTCTGATACATGTATGGACATCTCAGCAACGTAACATTCGAGGAGCGACAAAACTTAATATAATCAACGAGGGAAGTAAAATCAAAAAGTCAAATACAAAAATTTAATGGGGATTGAAACGAAGATAGAAAAAAAATCAACGTTAATTATACATTAATTGTAATATAAATTGCGTTATTAATATTGATGGTATTAACATTTAAGATTTTAAGCCCAAACAATATTCAGCAGCGTGATTATTAAAAAACAAAAACATATATATGTAAATATTCAGTGAAATATTTTTTATTGTAGTTCATTCTCAAATCTCTTATTGCATAATTTGGTGATTCATACTTTGTCAGAACCATATACTTCAGTAAAACTCTTACCCATTTAATTTCACACTGTCGCCTCATTCCTTAGTATATTCTATGGAATTAATTCAACGACATCTATTTATACGTCTTCAATTTTCTCTCAGTCCAGGTTACGTTGCAAAAGTCATAGATATTGACTCTCTTCTTCAGAATAATCTGCAAAACAGTCATGGCAACTTGGGCATGTATTTTTTACTATATCCTCCAGGCCGGCCGGCCGGCAAAAGCCTTGTGAGTGGATTGAGTGGACGGAAACGAGATGAAGCCCTTCGCATGCGTTTATATATATATATATATATATATATATATATATATATATATATATATATATATATATATATATATGTATGTATATGGGGAGGATTCACAAAAAAAGACGAGACAGGTGGTGTAGACAACAAACAGATGTATTAGTTTAACGCACGGGAAGTGAAAAAGTCTTTAACGTTTGGAGCCTACGTTCTTCAACAGAAAGGAACACAGAAAGGAACACGTTGAAATAAAGAGAGAGAATAAACAAAACTTGTAGATTTAGCGATCAATCATGGCAACAGATTGGAAAAAGGTTGTTGGAAAGGAGAGCTAGGAAGAAGGGGAGATAATAAAGTACTGACTGGTGATCCCAAAACGAAGGTACGCGTGTATGTGAGAGTGTGTGGACAGGGGCTATTGATTTTGACATGTGGATGTGTGCGTGTGTGTGTGTGCATCTGTAATGTGTGGGTGTGCGAATGATGGTGTGTGATGTGGGTGCTGGGAAGTGGTCAGTGCCAGTGTGTGTGGAGTGCCGTGGGGTGGTGTAATGTGGTGTAGTAATGTAGTGGTGCATGGTGTGGCGGTGTGGTGGTGTAAGGATGTTAGGGTGGGGTGTGGCTTTGGGGTGAGGATGTTGGGTAGGGGTTGAGTATGTGGGAGTGGGATGTGTGGGGTGGGGGGTGGATGGAGGGGGTATCAATGAAGTGAGGTGTTTAGGAGAAAGAGAACAAGTAGGTTTCAGGGCAAGAGAGGAGGGGCGAGGAGAGGTGGGTAGGAGTGAAGAAATGAAGTATGTATACTGAATCTGTTTGGGACATTTTAGAAGAAGTTACAAGTGCATTTTTAAGTTTCAGTTAACCAACCAACCAATTCCATAATTTTACTAAGATTTGGTGTGCAGGACAACTGGAAATGCTTTTAATCTGACCAAACTGAAATTCAAAACAAAGGTTTTTACTTCACTCATTAGGGAACTTTTATACGCTGAGATTTGCGATCTTGTCAGTCATTTTGAAACAGGTCTACAATCTCGGCTTGTGATGATTTTGGCTTGACCATCAACTTGAAAAAAAAAACAGTTGTAATGATACAGAAATACAGCTGCAAACTCAAAGGGCAGCAAAGGCATTTAGTGGCTTGGAGTCACGGGTTTCGTTCCAGCGACATATAAATAAGAATACAAAGCTGGCTCTTTACAAATCATTTGTCTTACCATCCCTGTTGTATTAATGTGAAATATGGGCGTGTTATGAAAGACATTTAAATTGTTATAACAATTCCATCAAAAATGCCTTCATCGCATTTTAAACATCAAATGGAATTATTTTAATCCAAACACAGATGTCCTTGCATCTGCAGGCATCACCCCAATTAAAGTTATGATTTTGAGGAAACAAATGAGATGGTGTAGCCATATTGTTCGAATGGAGCATGAACGCATGCCGAAACAGTTTTCTTATGGTGATCTGGCAGAGGGGAAACGCTATCGGCGTAAACCTAAAAAACGGTTTAAGGACGGCATAAACACTATTATGAAGTCACTTGGAATTGATCCAGAAGACATAAAAACCCTTGCTTCAAATCGAGCTGGACGGCGAAGAAAAGTATAGAGTGGAGTGAAAGCGTTCGAAAAGGTTAGGATAACGTATGCAAGACTCAAAAGAGATCCAAGGAAAAATGTTACAATCGAGAAGGTGAATGGCAATTTGTGACAGACAATGCCTGTCATTTGCAGGGCTCAAATCTCATCTGCGAACCAATGGAAAACGAACCTCCACCAACTATTCTGCCTAAATGTCTGTGCAGTGTATGCCAGAAGTGTTGTAAATCTAACGGTGGCCTCAAAAGACATTTTAAGATCCACAAAGATCAGAACTTATCTGCAGCTCTTGGTGGTCCAAATTTGATGTGCAATCTATATGGGTGTCTTTTCAGAACATTGTCTGGTTTAAAAAGCCACATCAGATGCCATGATCGGGCTAAGGTATAGGTACAGGATGTTGTCAAACTCTGCATAAGGAGTAGACAACCACGACATATATTATATATAATACGTATGTGTATGTAGGTTTGTGTGAATAAGTTTCTGTCGTGCTTGTTCCCCACTGCTTGACAACCGGTGCTTCTTTGTTTACGTCCTCACAACCTTGTAGCTCTGTAAAAGAGACTGATTCATTAAATACCATACTTAAACATTTGTGTGACTAGCCTCTTCAAGGCTGTGCTCTAGTGTGGGCGTAGCCCAATGAGCAAAACAAGTTAAATATTAAAGATATCAATAGAATACTATCGTTACAACCAAGAGGCTGAAACTAATGTAAAAAACGCAACATGGCTTGTAAAATTTAATTAGTTCATGTTAACCTATCAAAGCACATTCTGTAATATTTGTCCAGTGGGTGGGGCAGCGATTTAAACTCCTGGCGCGCCCATACTTCTGGTCGGATGAAGAATAAAACGAGTATTTTATTGCTCACTAACCAATCCAATATATTTTCCTTTAGCTCCGTTCGTTGGTTCTATTTCTGACATACCACGGTATTTCTCTAGGTTTTGTTATAAGTTATTCCATATTACATTATTAGTTCTTTATCGCTTTTTTCCGCCTTTGCTACAGATTATTATCCAGTTTCCGTTACACGAATTTAAAATGGCGTCTAGATATCTTAAAAATACTAATTAAACTTGAAGATATTTAATGAGATATTTTAAATATACCAATGAGTTGAAATTGATTGTGATAATCTGCTAAAATTGTGAAATTAATGAGCTAATATAGACCATTGTGATTAGAAGATAGCGCTGCAAATATTAAACAACAACAATTATAACAAGTAAACCAACGACAACGAAACGTATATCATCATCAGCAACAAGAATGATAAATAATGACAACATCGCTACCATATACATCAAAAATATAATTAGTATCTCCATCACCAACACCACATATAACATTTGCATCATAATATATTTACAGGGCCTAACAATCAAAACTATTATATAAACACACACTCATATACGTGCACACAAAGCACATACAGACGTATAGATGTGTGTGCTGTGTGAATTTGTTTGTGGGTGTACATATATACATACACCATATGCTCATATGCATATACACGCACATATTAGTGTGTGTGAGTATATCTATAAATGTATATTCATTTATGCATACATGTATATTCATGTGTGTGTGTAGCTGCATGCAGATATGCGTATATATATTATATCTATCTATCTATCTATCTATCTATCTATCTATCTATCTATCTATCTATCTATCTATTTGTCTGCCTGTCTACCTGTATGTATGTATATGTGTTTCTGTATATATACACACATATATAATTGTGAATATTTGTACATACATACATACATACATACATACATACATACATACATACAAACATACATACATACGATTCTGGTGTGCGATGCTGCTACTAAATATCTTTTGCTCTATCTTCGAATCATCACAAGGCTTTTGGCGAAATTGGGTGAACTGAAAAATCCGGTGAATTGTACATACAATATAGACATCTACCATGCCTTATTACGCACACTCACATTGACCTTGTCAGACTACGCATGTCAGTGGAATACTCAGCCACTTATTCGATAATTAACTGAGCAGATAAATGAAACGATGGAAGAACGGAAGGCTCATATTCAGATAATACAAGCCATGGATTAGTAGTTAGAGTTTCGGACACAATGCCTTGCAGTATTTATTTCTCATTTTAGATGCAGATCGCCCTGTAAGAAGATTGCTTCCCAATCACATGGAACCAGATAAACCAATGTCATAGGAACAAACTCTAAATTTGGCAGCAAGTCAATCTCAAACGAATGACCATTGAAAAGGTGATGATACGGGTAGTACCCCAACATAGCCAAATCCTTTGGGCTGTTAGCAGTTTGGCAAAAGGGACCGATAGAATAAGTACTAGGCTTACAAAGAATAAGTCATGGGGTCGATTTGTTCGACTAAAGACGGTGCTCCAGCATGGCCGCAGTCAAATGACTGAAACAAATAAAATAATGTATATTTGAAAAATAGAAGCTGAAAATAATCTGAGAATAGTTAAATATTTTTCATTAATATATTTGAATTTGTAACCGGTTTCACAGTTTACACTGATTTTCGAAATGTTCAAATAGAAAGACGTGGCTTACGTCACAGGTGCTTTGTTTCTGACTAGTGTCTGAAATTTGCCCTGTTTTTATAGGGACATCATGGCTCAAATTAGTATATGTTTCGAATAGGATTTGATTAGTAGAGAATAGTTCCATGAATTTTTGTAGATTCACTGCTACGTCCGTGTGCTAGTATCAAGTGACAATGTTTGGCGTCATAAGTTAAGTCTGACACAGTTGACTGAACAAGTCCAAACAATCAATAGTCTGAATGTTTTCTGACATGTGTTTGCAGAGAATGAGCACATGATTAATTTTATAACCTCTTGTACGTGTTCCGCTACGTTCGTGCATTAATATATATATATATATATATATATATATATATATATATAAATATATGTGTTTGTGTGAGTATATATATAAATATATATATATATACTCAACAGACACTCATGGGCATATACCTTCCTGAAACACGGTTTGTTGTAAACGATAAATATTTTACACTATTTTAAATTCTGTTTCCGAAGAATAATTAAAACGCAATATGGTTTGTAAAATTTAATTAGTTCAAGGTGGATGTTAACCTATTAAATACACTTGGATCTAATACACGTCATATACACAATTAAATTATTTAATATGATCTACATCAGTGTTTCCCAACCTTTTTTCCCGGCGCCCCACTTTTTCATAGCAAAAGTTTTTACGCCCCACCTTTTCCCATGTCCACTCACATTTACAAGTACATGTGGGCCTACTTACAATTGAAAAAAATCAAAAATTAAAAAATTGTATTCAAAATACAAAAAAATAGCTTGAGAATTGAAACAACAGGCACTGAAAGTGCATAACACCCAATAAATCGATAAAATTATTACGATTTCTCATGTTTTTAAAAAATGTCAATTTATAAAGAATAAAGAAACACGTTTTTTCAGTTCAATTATTTGACGGTCAGCTCGACTAATTTAGTGAGAACCCTGTGCCTGATGCATACAGCACAAGTTTTTAATTTGAGGAGACAACTTTGTTAATTTCAGTCGTAAATCGCCACGTTTTGTAATCTCAAGCCGGTTTCTCTTGGCTTCGAGCAAATTATCAACTGCACTAAAACCACATTCGACCAAATAAGACGAAGGGAAAGGAATTAGTAGCTCTCTCGCTGATGTAGAAATTTTAGGATATTTTCTTTCAACCTCGTCATATAGCCACATCTTTGTACCTTTCAATTTAAACAAAGTCTTCACTGATTCATCATGTTGTAATTCTGAACTCTTCTTGGTATTGGATTGTAGCATCAGAAATGTTAATCAGAAGCGGTTGAGTTAACCAAGAAGGAAAATTCATTGCCTTTAAATCGCAAAATATGTCATTGAAATCCTTTATCAAGAGAGTTTCCGATGTGGAGGCTTCAAAGGAAAGACGGAATCTAAGGTTGTGCCTGCGATGACCGCTCGTCATGTACAAATATTTTCACAGCCCACGTCTATGCCCCGCGCCCCACCTGAATTTTCTCAGGCCCCACCAGTGGGGCGTACGCCCCACCTTGGGAATCACTGATCTACATATTTAACGTATACCTATAAGAGAGCGCTTTTATTACACTCTAGACTGCTATAAGCATACTGATATTTCAAGTTACAGGAATGTATTTCAAGTTATAGAAATGTTAACTTTCCAGTTGAAATCAGACAATGCTATGTTAAACTGGATATACTTTCATTAAAAACTTCTGGTCACTTATTGCAGTCTCTCATACTGCGAGTAAAGCCGGTTATTATACTGTATATGAGTGTGCTTGTGTGAGTGTGTGTGTGTATGTATGTGTGTGTATACATACATATATTCATACTGTACATACGCCCCGCCAAATTCGTGTTTGTGATTGTGCGTCTGTATGTAAATGTATGTGCTTGTGTGGGTGTTTGTGCTTAGTAGCACCACAAACTCTATAGATATAAGCGTACAAGTCAATATTTTATACCACACATATTTATATGTATAACCCTTAAAGATTTCACAGCTATATACTCGTGCTATAAGCTCGTCAGAGCATTCTGGATATAATGACCGCGAGACAATAGCTGAAAAAGTCACTAAAGTCATATTTTGCCCCCCCCCCCCCCAGTTCTGATTCTAGTACAAAATTGATGTCTATATGGAAAGTTTAAAGTTCAAATCTAGAAATCAAAAATTTCGTTACTTTACAAGAGCTGTATTGATTGTTCAAATTTTTAGTTAGAGGGATACATAAATACACATATATATATATACAAAATATAAGTACATCTAACTATGAACACATAAAGACAGTAAGTAATATATGTTATGAAACAATAACTGCCGAGAGAGAAATTGAATTGAAAACAAAAATACCATCCACGGTGTTTGAATGATATTTAGTTCGTTCTCCATTAAAGCCTTTGCTGCCATTCTTTTGTCTGTTATATTGCATAGGACATCGTGTTTTTTACTGCCGTAAGTGCATAGCAAATATATATGGATATATATATATATATATATATATATATATATATATATATATATATATATATATATATATATATATATATATATATATATATATATATATATATACACACACAGGTATACTGAAATACAGATACACATATATACGAACGTGTATGTGTGGGTTTATGTCTGTCAAGAAAGACAGCATATATAGTGCGTGCGGGACAGCTATGTATTATAAGGTTGTATGTATGGCCCCAGAATTACGTAGTGTGAAGTCTAACATATATACCGAGTTTTAAAAGCATCGGAAACTGTGACTATGTAACAGTAAATTTTACTGATATATCCAAAGAAATCCATACTGTCAAATTAGCATTTTCATAATGAATTGCAGCTTAACTACTATATGCTATATACATTCTGTCTACGCATGCAAATACGCACACATACACACACTTCCTATATACATGTATATGTATATATATATATATATATATATATATATATATATATATATATATATATATATATATATATATATATATATATATGTATGTTTGTATATATATATATATATATATATATTTCATACATGTATATATATGAATATATATGTATATGTGTGTGTGTGTGTATGTATATATACATAAATATATGTATGTAAGTGTATAGATGGCTGTATATATATTTATATATGGACATATATATATATATATATATACACACATGCACAAACATACACACACGCACACACGCACACACACACACACACACACACACACACACATATCTATATATATGCATGAATGTTAGAATGAGCATTATCTAACAACATATAAAATATGGCAAGATTCGATGAGCAATTAGTTTCGGTTTTCGACCAACATTCTCTATTCAAACACGATTGCATCGTTACACATACAAACAACACACACACACACACACACACATACACACACACACACACACACACATAATACATACATATATATGTAGTGATCTATTAATGGCCTGTGAATTAAATCCAGTTCCTATCCATTAAGCTTCCCATGCATTTCATGTAAGTTTTTTTTGCTTACTTTTATTTCAGTTAGATTTGGTTTGGTTTTGTCTTGCCCCAAAATGAAAAAAAACTATCTATTCTCTCACGCGTGTAAAGTTAAAACAAATCACATGCCCCATAGACTCACACATTTGGATCTAAGCATATGGCTTGGCTTATTGCTGTATGTGCATGTTCATGCATGTATGTATGTATGTATGTATGTATGTATGTATGTATGTATGTATGTATGGATGGATGGATGGATGTAGGTATGCATGCATCTATCTATCTATCAATCTATCTAGCCGTCAGTCTATCTGTCTGTCTGTCTTTCTGTTTGTTTGTTTGTCTGTCAGTCTGTTTGTCTGTTTGTCTATCTGCCTGTATATATATGTGTCTGTCTATCAGTACGTGTATATATATATATATATATATATATATATATATATATATATATATATATATATATATATATATATATATATTCTTTTATTCTTTTACATGTTTCAATCATTTGAATCTGGCCATCCTGGAGCACAACCTTTAGTCTAAGAAATCGACTTTAGGACTTGTTCTTTGTAAGCCTAGTACTTATTCTAGCGTACGCTTTTGCCGAACCGCTGTGTTTCGGGGACATAAACACCCTAGCATCGGTTGTTCAAGCAATGGTGGTGGTGGTGCGGGGGGGGGGGAACAGGCACAAAGAAACACACACATATATGTATGTATTTATACCAGACGGGCTTGTTTCAGTTCCCGTCTACCAAACCTACTCACAACTCTTTGGTCGGCCCGAGGCTATAGTAGGAGACACTTGCCCTAGGTGCTACACTGTGGGACTGAACCTGAAACCATGTGGTTGAGAAATAAGCTTCTTACCGCACAGCCACGCCATATATATTTTACAGGCAAGAAAATAATATTTGGAATGCAGTATAGTCGTGTATATATGAATATATACATATATGTCCATACATATATAAATATATATACAAGCACATAAACACTTTTATATATATATATATGTATGTGAGTGTGTATATTTGTGTGTTTGTACGTGTGTGTATTGTGTGTATATGATGTTTCCCATTTCGTCCAGCATTAATGCGTACTAAGTTTCAAAACCGTTCCTTTTCTTTAGATAACTATATTTGTTTTCTATTTACCCTACTTGTTTGTATGTCGCTCCCCCCATCCTCTCTCTCAATCAATCTATGTATCTGTCTATCTTTGTTTCTTTTTTAGTTTCATGTAACGTATTAAGCTCCTATTTAATGCTTGTCTCTGTTAAGTAGACACGTTTTCCAATACAAACATATTCTACCTCTCCAGCTTCTCAATGTTGGCCGTTGCAGACATGCCTTTTCCTGCTTATAGGTTTCCCTTCTACTCTCTCTGCTCTTTGTTTATTTAGGTTTGTCTACTCATACTCCTGCACTTTCATTTTTCTGCATATTTTCAACCTCTCGCATTGGTACTTATTACCTGGAAGGAAGTCTGGGTGGAAAGTGAATTATTTAAAAATAAGGTGTGTATTATATAATCCAGTTGCCACTTAGAGCCTGGCTGAGAAGATCTTTGGTAAAATATGTTTATACTTTTGTATGATATCGACTACATTTTTCTCTGCATTTTTTCTAACATTGTATGCTGAGTAATTTTAGTGACCTTTATCTGCCATTGCTCACATTCGAATGACCACTCAGAAGTTCCTTTTCTTTGTTATCTACACTTGTTATTTAGCGCTACTGTTGATGGTTTTCCTTTTGTCAGAGACTACAATGTCGTATATGTTCTTCATTTGTTAAGACAGTTAGCTGTTTGACTTGTGGAAAATTTGCTTCCTATTTCAAACAGCTGGAGTGGATGCTTAAAAGCTGGCATTTATTACTGCCAGTATGTGTTTCATTTGTACAAATAGATGAAGATTCTCATCAGTATATGTATGTACTGGAGTTTAAGTGAATAAATTCTTTTGATCTTACTACACGAACTATGAGAAAATTTCACTGCTATTTCAATCAGAAATAGCAGCTTCGTAGTGATCGCATTATTGGCTCAACCTTGTTGTATGTATAGGTTTTTAGCAAACATTGCGTGTATGAACAGTTCTAAACATTGTGTACATACAATAGTTTTGTGAACAAAAAGTGTACGATCAGTAGGGATTTGTTACAAACCTGTCTTGTGTTGCCACCAACGACTTCAGTATTATATCTAACTATTCACATTTATATTACTTATTGACCTACTATTACAATCTAGTATCGATGAATGCATTACTGCATTAATGCAGTAATGTTTCTTAGGTAGATTCTTATGTCCACAGCACGAAGACTCTGTTTTCGTGCTGTTTGTTACAGACAGTATTCATTAAACTGTAGCTCCACTTTGGAGAGTTTGAAGCTTGTGGTTGTTTATTAACAAAATACATGTCAAAGTTAATGTCATAACCACGAACTATTCTCTGTATGTCTATGTGGCATGTAACGACAGAGTGAACCGGATTAATCCATTGAATACACACTTGCTAGCAACGAGGTCGAATTTTAATGGCTTTGGAGTGATCAGTACGCAATTATCATCAGACTGAACCGATTCTTCTCTTTCGTGAAAATTTTTGGTCAGCCTTCAGCCGACCTTGGTGTAGCGGTCCTGAGATTGAACTCAATCTATATTTTGTTTCTGACATAATATATCGAGGAAGACATAATCAAATGTCTCATTTCGTATTTCAGATGGCAAGGTGTGATATGAGGACTATTTGGTGGCCATATCAAACAGAGTGACCGATTACACACAGGTTACTCCGTTGGTTTCTATTTCGTGCTTTTTCATGGCGTCTTATACAGTTAAGTGATTCAGATAGTAGATACCGAACATATCTTGTAATAAGACCTATTACAGCTTTGAGGTGCAGAGATTGTACTATCACTGTGTCTATTGTAACTAAGTTGACGAGACAGTATAATGGAAAATGTCTTATGATGTATATCACAGCTACATACATCAGATTCTGCATCTGAAAGTTATTTTCCTTAATACATGGTATAGCAAGCTACCAGAAGTTGCTATTAAAGTAACTTTGTCAAGAGTAGCACCAATGTTGGGATATGTAATGACAGTCTTTTCGACGATAGATCCGTGTTCTATCGATTTGGCCAGCTGTGACTCTAACACACTTGCTTATGTCCCACGAATAACTGATTAATATTTCATAAACCAATATATAATCCGACTGTTTGCTTGTTTGATGTAGTTGATCTTTTAATCTTTTATATATTACTAACTTCTATTATCGAAGCATGAGTTATTTTTTTCGGTCAATATTCCTTCCTTGGTTTCTCCTCTACTAAGCTTTTGTAGTTTTTCCCCTCCATGTCGTTTGTTAGTGACAGCACCGTAAATTTTCGTTGCAATGTCATTGCATTATTTACAACTCACTACTTTAGTGTGTAAGTGCTTTTTACAGATTTAAACGGTACGTTTAGATTTGTGACGAGATAGTTTCTCTGCCGACAACTTGATCCTGGTGTTAACGGTTCAGAAAATATTGTGGACTGATCGAGATCGCGAGATACCATGAAAAACCAATGATTCACACTTTATGCTTCGTGCTTTTGCATTGTTTTGTTTTGTTTTGTTAATGTTCTATACTAGCTATGCTTTGTTTTATTATTTACATTTTGGTTTTCGTTATTTCTGTCAATGAATATATAATTTTTGTTGTTAGACTTGTTGTTGTAATGAATGATTTTATTAATAGCAGCGGTGTCAGCGACGTTTTATTCTACTGATGTATGCTTGAAGTAGTGAAGTGAAAGTATTGGTGCGAATAATGGAGTCGGTCAATAGGATAACAAACGGGTAAATAGGTAACTGTATTATCAGTAATGAGAGGCAAATATGCTTAAGAACAATGGAACATTGTGGGCAAATTGCTACACTAAATTGCTCTGTTTCATTGGTAAATATCTCAGTGAGTATGAAATATCATAACTCAAAAGTAAGATATCACAGAAAGTTAGGTAAATATTTTACACAAGATGTTATAAGATGTTGCAAGTATAATAGATGTATCTTCAATATATCAGTAAAATACCATTAAAATAATTCTAAATATCATTGATACACCACTAATATCTCTGACTCTGATAAATATCACAGCATCATTGCTATGCATCAATGAAACATCATTAATTCTCACTAATTTGCCCCAAATATTGCCTGAAATAACAATATTGCTGTCAATCACTAAAAGGTCACATAACTATCAATGAATAATCATGAACTATCAAGGCGAATGCATCTGACAAAATACTTTGTGATATGCATTCTGATTTCTTACTCTCGAAGTTCAAATTGTGCCAAGGTCATATCTGATTTTCACGCTTCTGGGGGTGATAAATATTAGGCCAGGGTTGTGGGCACATAAACTCACTAGAGGAAAGGACGTGATGCCTTACTGTATTTACTCCGGCATTTCATGATCTGTGTTCAGATCCTCCCATCGACAACTTGAAGGAGGGAGTTGACCTACTCCGGCACCAAACTCGTCGCTTAAATCCTTTTGTGCCTTTAGTGGAGTTTAATCTACTGCAAAGTATTCGAGACAAGTCTTCAAACATTTTTCAGAATACCTCCTTCTTGGAAAGAGAGAAACTTTATCCTTTACAGGATAACCTATTTTCTTCTTTCTCATCAGTCTTGAAAATCTGTCTATGTGATCAAAAAATTTTAAATATCACTGTAATATCAATGTAATATCACTAAAATTTCATAAAATTTCATTTAGATATTGATTTTAAATTTTGGCACAAAGCTAGTAGATTCTGGGAGCGGTAAGTCGATTACCTCGATCCCAGTGCTTAAATGGAACCTATTTTATTGATCTCGAAAAATGAAAGGCAAAGAAGACCTCAACGGAATTTGAACTCAGAATATAAAGACGGACGAAATGCCACAAAACATTTTCCCGGCACGGTTACACTTCTGCCAGGTCATCACCTTAAAAACCTCTAAACTATTGGTTTCAAATTTTTGCTCAAGGCCAGAAATTTCGGCAGAGGGGATAAGTTGATTACATCGACCCCAGCGCTTAACTGACACTTATATTATCGACCTCGTGGGCGGATTCGAACTTAAAATGTAAAGACGGACGAAATGCATTTTACTCGACGTGCTAACGGTTCTGCCAGCTCGCCACTTTAATAGGTTAAAATATTAAAATATAATGTCACCAGAGGTACCAATAAATTTCAATGAATAACTGTAGCATATCACTGATGAATCATTAAATATTAATGTACCATTGGAATATCTGTAAATATCAGTAAAAACATGGAATAAATATCAATAATTCATCAAAAGCTACTGCTTGAGTATCAATGAATTTTAAAATGTATTAGGAAAAACTTCATTGCATTACCGCTAATATATCTTTAAAATTTGATCAAAATATCATTAAGGTCGAAATTAAAATATCTGGGAAATACCACTACATTATTAAAATATTTTAATGATATTTCACTGATGTTTTACGTTGAGTGGATAATAACATATTTCAAGAGTATAATGTCAACTTACTGGCGAGACACAGCGGACAATTCTCCAATAAATCCCCATCTATCATCTTAAGAATGTAAGAATAGTTCCAGATCAATAACCACTGAACATAGATCTGCTCGATGGCTCGATGAGTGCTGATAGGAAAGTAATCAACAGCAGCAACTGCAAAGACAACAACATGAAATTTTATTTACGCACTTTGTTACAACTACTAAATATCATTGTGTATATAAACATCATTATATAGAAAATTTGCTACATAACTGAAAAGATAATAAACAATGAACATTTTCCGAAATATTGCAAAGGAAACTAGATGCCATGGATGAAAATGTAATATAATAGTATTATGATATCGTAATGCTGAGACAAGCTCAACCTCTCAAAAGTATTAAAAAAATATACAAAACTGGATGTCATATCCGAAAATATTATGATATAAAAAATACACGGGAGCATTTCAGAAGTGATATATAGAATTATGGATATCAACGCTGCATCCTATATCAGCATTTATCATTGACACTGAATAGGAAGTCAAACGCAGAGCCTTTAGAGTAGTAACTTCCGCATCCTTACATAGGCAAATGGATAACTGATACCATCGAACTTTGGATGATATCAGAAATATATTATTGCATAGATTATACTGCAAAATATCTGTGAAATATCATTATATTCAATAATAGATGTGGAAAGTGAAAGAATAATAAAACTATAATATTGGAAGGTTTATTCAAACGCAAACATGTCCAAAATATCAGTTATACACAAAAATAAACAGTAGAAATGAAAGGTTGATATCAATACATGTTATTACACGGATTATATACCATAACATCTGTGGAATATCGCGACTAAAAAAATATGAATATACGTATGAATATACTTTGAATATACGTATATATATATATATATATATATATATATATATATATATATATATATATATATATA
>NC_142935.1:50931573-50949073 GCF_046866305.1 Octopus bimaculoides | reverse complement strand
ATATATATATATATATATATATATATATATATATATATATATATATATATATATATATATATATATATATATATATATATATATATATATATATACGTATATATATATATACGTATATATATATACGAATATTGTTTGCAATTTTTTTCCAGAATACAAGGCAAATTTTCCAAACCAAAATTTGCAAACCAAAAGAATAGATCGACTATTACACCAAAGTGACTTTGAAGGGCTTTAAATTCCATGTGAAATGCAGCAAAATCTGGAAGGTTAGCGATAATGTGTGAATATTTATGGGGCGCCGACTTGTATGCACGAAAATGCGTTATAAACACGCTTAATACTTAATTACTACATTACACATCAATAAACAATAAGTGAAAGCAGTGCCTACTGTTCATGGATTTTTTTTTTTTCAGAAAGAGTTATGAAATACTAATTCTCTTTTTCGAATAATTGAAGTAAACAGTTCTGGTGAGTTAACAATGACAAAGTGAAACTACGCAAGTTGTGCTTCAAAGCGTTCAACGAGAGAGACTTTTGTGCTTTCACCAAGGCGTGTTTTTTCACAGGGACCAGAAATGTTTGCTTATATAACGTACGCAAAGATATATTTACTTACGACTTATGCACAAACACGTTACGTTTACATATATGTATGTATATACATATGTATAGATATCATCACTCAGAAATATCAGTTTTTTTTTTCTTCCTATGATATAACGGGGATTATAATGAAGCAAGAAATCTGTGAAATATTGCGTAGAAGGACGAGTATAACTATTGAAAAAAAAAATCATAATATTGTTATCCGTTATCGTATGGATTACTCATTCTTACTTGTGTGAAATATCAATTATATAAATTATTTATCGGCATTGTGAATTATTCTCAAGCATGGATTAGTCATGGATTAGATGTAAGTACACACTGCTAACCGGCCATACAGCATTCCATGATATTGTTATCGTAATAATCTATGAGCAAAATGAGATCTATAGAAAATGCTTCTATTGACAATGTGGATTTTCACTGCGCCAACAGTACAAAGAGAAGAGATATCTCTCTACATATAAATACACAGATGCTCCCATCCACAAACACAAACACACATGTATAGATAAACAGCCACACGCAAACAAAAAGGAATCAACAACAAAACAAAACACGAACATGTATTAACACATACGCACAAACATTGGCAAACACAGACAGAAATATATAAACATTACTCACTGCACCAAGATACAAGTAATGAAAAACACACAAACACACACAGACGCGCGCGCTCAATCTACATATATGTATATATAAGATCAAATAAATATATACATAATCGTGGCACATACCACAGAGAGAGGCACATACGTGCAAGTGCACAGACAGAAACAATTCGGGCAGAGATACAAACACAAGTATATAATACACCAATTACCAAATACATCCAAGAATTCGTACATAAAATGCTTATTCGTTCATGCATACGTTTCATGCGCGAATATACATACATACATGCATATATATATATATATATATATATATATATATATATATATATATATATACACACACATATATACGCATATATATATGTAAATACATATATGTGTATGTATATATAAGTGCATGTATATGTACATATACTTATATTTAAATATATATATATATATATATATATATATATATATATATATATATATATATATATATATATATATATATGTATATACGTATATATACATATATATATATATATATTTACCGGGGTAAGCACATAAAATGTGCAACACAGTGGAAAAAAGAGTACTCAAATGCCAGAGGTAGAGTAATATGCTTTAAAAGCAGCAGAAATATAACAAAAGACTGTTACTCAGAGTTTCCCGATCCCGTTCATCGGACAGTTTTTTCTAACAAAACTGTCCGATGAACGGGAACGGGAAACTCCGAGTAACAGTCTTTTGTTATATTTCTGCTGCTTTTAAATAAAGCATATATATTTATATATATATAAGTGCATATATATATACATTTGATGAGTGTTTGTGTTTGTGCTTGTGTCCATGCTTGCGCATATGTGTAGATACACACATATATGGGTATGTGTGTATATATATATATATACACACACACACACGCACACACACACACACACACACACAGACACACCCACATATATACACACATACATATATATACTAACAGATACTCACAGACAAACACACTCACTCACATATATACATGTACGAAAAATATAAGTATATTTCTATGTATGTATATGTGCATGCATCTGTACAGAGAAGCATTCCCATATACGTATGCACACAACGCACGCATGGACACCCATTCAAACATACTCACTTATGAGTACAAGCACACACATACACCACACACAAATACACACACGCGCCCCACACACATGTACACATGCACTCACTCTCTCACAAACACAAACACATATACAGAAAGAGATGTATAAATAGATACACAAGCACATAGAAAGGAAGAAAGGCCGTGATATATCAGCATAGAGATACGCACTCACATGCAGGTCACATATATACTGTACATCTACACATATATTTACACACATATACACGTGCATTCACCTAAGCATTCCCAGTAACCCATCCCTCTCCATACAGACACAATAAACACAATAGCTATATATTTACTTAACTAAATTAAAAATGAGCGGTGATGGGCGTGTCCCTTTCTTTTGTGTGACATATTTTTCATTATCTATATTATGTATATCATTCATACTGTTCTTGTTGCTGCGGTTTTTCTTCTTTTGTTTGATACTACTTATATATGGTGTAAGTGCGTGTGATTATATCTATGTATCTATATACGTATGTCTATAATCATACAAACATACGTACATGAATACAAGCATTTGTATACACACACACACACACACACACACATATATATATTTATACACATGTATATATATATATATATATATATATATATATATATATATATATATATATATATATATCATGTCATATATATCAACTATATATATATATATATATCATCTATCTATCTATCTATCTATCTTACTATCTCTATATATGTGCATATATCCACACAAACACACACGCCCGCACACACTTACACACACACACGCGCGCACACACACACACATGGGCATACAGACTCATACGCACATCTCTATGTATAGAAATATAGGTCATTTACACATGATTTATACATACACACCTACGAACATATATTTCCTATATATGGGTATACATGTATGCTATATGTGTTACATACACACACACACATACAAGGGCACGCACACACACACACACACACACACACACACACACACACACATGTATATATATATATAATCATACGCCATAACAATATACAATTTATACATACACACTTATGCACATATATTTCCTACATATGGGTATACATGTATGTTATATATGTGCTACATACATACATACATACATACATACATACATACATACATACATACATAGATACATACATATATACATATATATATATATATATATATACATATATTATATATATATATATGTAAATATATGTATATATATTGTATTACATATATATATATATAAATGTATATGAATTACATATACACATACATGTATGTATATATATGTGTATATATATGCATATATATGTGTATATATATATATGTATATATATATATATATATATATATATATATATATATATATATATATATATGTATGTATATATATATATATGTATGTGTGTGTGTGTGTGTGTGTGTGTGTGTATGTTTCTGTGTACATGTGTATTATATAGTCCCTTGGCTAAATTGATTTATTTTTTCTTTTGTTACACGTCGTTGTTTTCTTTGCTCCCGATGTGTATCAGCGTGCGTTAATGTATATATGTTAGTTATACACTACACCCACCATAACCATTGCCACTACGACCCTTGACGCCTTGTCGCCCCCGCATTGCCATCATCAGTACAATCCCCTAACGTACACTAATCGAACTGAACAATTACATACGAATAATTACGTATATTGGCATGTATGCCTTTACATATGTATGTAATGTACGTATGCTTGTATGCATCCTTGTGTATATGTTCGCATATACATGTATGGATTATGTATATATTATATAAATAAACACAATTGTATATGATGTGTGCATATATGTATTTCTGCGCATACATCTAAATATATATATATGTATGTGTGTACGTACGTTTGTGTATATATATGTATATATATATATTTCTTTATTTATATATATATATATATATATATATATATATATATATATATATATATATATATATATATATATATATATATATATATATATATACAATGTATATATATAGAATACATATATAATATATATATGATATATATATGATACACACACACACACACACACACACACACACACACAGACTCATACACACACACACACACATATATATACATATATATATACATACATATATGCACACTCATATAAATATATATATATATATATATATGTATACATATATGTATATACATATGTGTGTTTACGTATATATATATATATATATATATATATATATATATATATATATATATATATATATATATATATATATGCATGTACATATACTTATGTATTACATATATATATATTTACTCACATACATACATATATACATACATACACATACATTTGTGTTGTATATCTGTGTATCTATGTATATATGCATCTTTGTTGCATCTTAAATGGAGCAGGAGTACTCTGTTACTGCGTCAATAGATGGTACAAACATTTGGGTGGATATCACAAATACGCTATATGCAGCTATGTAGACATAACTTACAAACTCCTTCTCTCTCTTTGTCTTTTTTCTCTCTATCTATCTTTTCTCTCTCTCTCCATCTATTTCCTTCTATCTCTCTCTGATACACACAATCTCGTGTGTGTGTTTGTTTGTGTGTCTGTATGTGTTTGAGGGTGCTTATACAGACATTGATTCTTCAGTAATATTCCCTTTGGAAATTGTATTAAAGATATCGAGGATAAATAAAGGCGAAAAGAAACAAATAAGTAAAATATCTAAAAGATAAAACGAATAATAACAAAAATAATAATAACAATAACAACAACAACAAGAATAATAATAATAATAATAATAATAATAATAATAATAATAATAATAATAATAATAATAATAATAATAATGATAATAATAATAATAATGATAATAATAATAATAATGATGGCCACGACGATGTTCATGATGGGTATGATAATGATGATAACGATGATGATGATGATGATGATGATGATGATAATAATAATAATAATAATAATAATAATAATAATAATAATAATAATAATGATAATGATGATAATAATGGCGTTTGTAAAAGAAAACGAATAATGAATAGAAAAGAAATCTCAAACAAATGGAGGGGGACGACAACTACAAGAAGAGTAAGCTATAAGAAATGACAAAACAAGTACAAATTTCTACCACCCCCGTTGTCCCTGACTCCTATCACCCAAAATGTATAAAAATTACGAATATAAAACATATATGATTATAAAGCCCCACCACCAAAAAAAAAAAAAAAAGAAAAAAACACAAGAAAAAGAAAAAAAATGTAGGAGAACCCTCAATAAAATCAGTAATGAAATAATAAAGGAAAAACGTTATATATATATGTATATAAAAAAAAAAGCAGCCGAAAACAATTGATCCAGATTTATTTGGCAAATGGTCGGTAACTAGATGGTTTGCACGATACGCTCTTGATATTGTTATTAATGTTGTTGCTGTTTTGTATATCGTGGGAGCGAGGCTGGTGAACCTCTGGTTATTTCGGGTTGGTGTTTAGGGTGGTGTTACTGATGATGATGATGATGATGATGATGATGATGATGACGATGATGATGGAGCTAGTGTTGTTGTTACTGGTGTTAATAGCATTGTTGTTATAACGATTTTCTTGTTGTTAGTATTGTTTTGTGTTGGTGGTTATGGTAGTGGTGGTGGTCGTCGTCGTTGTCGTGATGCTGGTGTTGTGGATGTCCTGCCGTTACTGATGTTGTTATACGTGTTACTATTGCGTTGGAATTTCGGCACAAAGCCAGCAATTTCGAGGGAGGAGCTGCATCGATTGAATCGACCCCGACGCTGTTACTTATTTTAACGACCTCGAAAGGATGAGAAGGCAAACTAGACTTCGGCGGATTGTGGAGACACAGAACCGCAAGCGCATCGGGCGTGATGCTTTGCTGTATTTCTGCCGGCAATTTAAGATCTAGGTTCAGATCCTTCCATCGACAACTTAAGGAAGGGGTTGACCTACTCCGTCACCCGACTGAGCACATAATCTTTATGTGCCTTTAGTGGTGTTTAATCTATTGCAAAGCATTCGAGTAAGGTCTCCATACATCTTTTCAGAATACATCCTTCTTGGAAGGAAAGAAAAGTTTTTTTTTTCTTTCAGGACATCCTGTTTTCCTCTTTCTCATCAGTCTTTTAAAGCCATCTGAGGGAAACATTTTTTAATATCAATGTAATATCACTAAAATTTCATAGAATTTCATCTATATACTGATTTCGAATTTTGACACAAGGCCAGAAATTTTGTGGGAGCAGCTATGTCGATGAAATCGACTGCAGTGCTAGTACTTATTTCATCCCCGAAAGGATGAAATGCAAAATCAACCTCGGCAAAACTTGACCTCAGAATATAAAAATGGACGAAATGCTGATAAGCATTTCGCCCGGCGTGCGAACATGTTTATATAAGGGAGCAGGCTGGTAGAATCGTTAGCGAGCGAGCGAGAGAGAAAAATGTTTAGTGGCATTTCGTTCGTCCTTACTTTGTAGGTTCGAATTCCGCCCAGGTCGACTTTGACTTTTATCCCTTTCGGGGTCGATAAAAATAAGTACCAGTTGAATACTGAGGTTCATATACTCGGTTTATCCCTTTCCCGAAATTGCTGGCCAAATCTGTGCCAAAAGTTGAAATCAATATTGTTGTTGTTGGTGATGTTGATGGTGGAGTGATAAGTGTTGTTATTGTTGCTGGTGTTGGTGGCGGTGTGATAGTTGTTATTGTTGTTGGTAGTGTTATTGTTGTTACTCCTTTTGGCGTTATTGGTGGTGGTGTTGTTGCTGTTGTTGCTAGTAGTAATGGAGCTTTCTTTGGTGTTTTTGTCCTCTGTGTTCTTGCTGGTGTTGGTAATAATGGGTTCTTTGTCGATGTTATTAGTAATCTACTTGCTGCTGCTGATGGTCGTGATGTTGTTGTTGCTATAGTTGCTATAGAGGATGTTGGTACTGCTTGTGCTGATGTGAGATTCGTTGTTGTCTTTGTTGTAGGTAGAGTTGTAGTTGTGAGTTGCAGGGATTTTTCTGTTATCATTATCTTTGTCATCAGCAAGGCGATGTCTTGGTAGAATCGTTCGCACGCCAGGGAAAATGCTTAGAGGCATTTCGTCTGTCATTGACTTCTGAGGTCAAGTTCCACCGAAGAATTTCGGAGTCGATAAAATAAGTAGCAGCTCGGCACTTAGGTTGATGTAATCGACTTATCCCTTCCCTAAGAGTGATGACCTTGTGTCAATATTTGAAACCATTTTCTTTGTTAATTGGGACGCTCTTAGTTTGGTTATTGATGTTGTGTTGGGGAACTAATTCTATGCATAGAGAGAGAGAGGAGAGAAAGAAAGAAAGAGGAGAGAGGAGAGAGAGAGAGAGAGAGAGGAGAGAAAAAAGAAAGAGGGAGGAAAGAGAGAAAAAGAGAAAGAGAGAAATGAAACAGACAGACATTACAAACGCCTCTGATATTGAAAGCTTAGCTTCGATGCAATGCAGGGCTATTCAGTATGGCTGATTATGACGTTATTGTATAGTCCTAGGTCACATCCTATCTAGAACGCCATGATCGCACTATCAAATAAGTTCTTTGCATATTTAAGGCGTTGTGTGTGATTTCAGAAAGATATGCCAGTTATTTGAAATATGACGGTCGTCATGGTACAGGCTCTCTCATTCTGCAGCAATGTATTTGATGCAAATCACTGGCGCGTGGGAATGAGAAGCATGTGCTGTAGCGATTGAATTTGAGTCTAATTAGTGTGCATTGCGAAATCGAGTCTAATTAGTGTAGTTAGTGAGAAATAAGTCCAGTTTGTGTTGTGTCATACAAAATCAATTGATAACTGTGATATATAATACCATCTACAATACGTAGTTACTGCGAGGAATCCGTATGCCGTCTAAATTACGCTAAAATGAAAACACTGACATATCATTTTAACAGACATATTTAACAAAATTACATAAAAATATGTTGTAATCACATCAAACGCCATGATGTTGACTGGATGTATGATTGTTATCACTCTCAGTACATATCTTCAGATTGACACCGAAACAATCTGAAATGGTCTTACTGGAGCTCCCGGCGGCTACACCAAGCAGTACAGCAAGTCGTTTTGAAATTTCTGGTAGAGTGAATTACGTGATGATGCTGTTTTCCTCACAGGTGGTCCCCAACTGATCCTGCTATACTGTGTAGTAGATAAGATCAAAAACATACAGCGTACATGCGCGAAATAAATATAAAATGGTGACAATTTACCCATCGCATCCTGTATCTCCCAAAGTTCCTCATTCTCTCTCTGTTTATTTCCACGCGTTCCTTTCTGTCGAAGAGCGTAAAAGACTTTCTCTGCTTCCCGAGCGTCAAACTAATACACCTGCTTGTTGTTTATACACCTGTCTTCGTCTTTTGTTTTTCTGTACATTTCAACTATATATATATATATATATATATATATATATATATATATATATATATATATATATATATATATATATATATATATATATATATATATAATCAAAGGACGTACTAGATATATCTACCTGCTGGAAATAACAGTCATAACTCTAATTTAAATCGCCAAAATACACTGATAATAATTACAGAAATCAACCCTTCGAAGGCAAACAGGATTAAGACAATCTTTCACCATACATTCAAGTATTTCGACTCACGTGGACCGGTTTCTGGACTGGCAAAATAACGTAACCTTCATCAGCACGCATTGCCATGATAGAGAGCCCCAACCCGTCGTGTCGATGTCTGCGCTGTATGTGATTCGTTTTGCGCCGAAATCATGACAGCCACCTTTGTGAAAATAATTTCAATCCGGAGCAAATAATTCAGGAGTAAAATATTTCACGAAAAAGTAATTTGCGAAGATACCATTGACTCTGTTATTATCTAGTGTAACAGTGGAGGTGCGATGGCCTAGTGGTTAGGGCAGCGGACTCGCGGTCATAGGATCACGGTTTCGATTTCCAGACCGGGCGTTGTGAGTGTTTATTGAGCGAAAACACCTAAAGCTCCACGAGGCTCCGGCAGGGGATGGTGGCGAACCCTGCTGTACTCTTCCACCACAACTTTCTCTCACTCTTACTTCCTGCTTCTGTTGTGCCTGTAATTCAAAGGGTCAGCCTTGTCACACTTTGCCACGCTGAATATCCCTGAGAACTACGTTGAGGGTGCACGTGTCTGTGGAGTGCTCAGCCACTTGCACGTTAATTTCATGAGCAGGCTGTTCCGTTGATCGGATCAACTGGAACCCTCGACGTTGTAAGCGACGGAGTGCCAACAACATATCTAGTGTAACAATTTAATAGAATCAAAAATATAGCTGATTGCAGGAAACTCCCTCCCCACCAAGGCATGAAACAGCTGAGGGATTAAAATTAATCAAAGGTCATACTAAGTATGCCTACCTGCTGGAAATATCAGTCTTCGGACGGTTGATTTCTGTAGTTATTATCAGTGTATTTTAGCGATTTAAATAAGTCTTGACTGTTATTTCCAGCAATGCACACGTGTCTGTGTGTTAAGTTATCAAAAAAAAAAAATGTTTACATCTGTGTGTTTACATTTAGATACGTATATAATTACATATAGATATAAATGCACACCCACATATACATACATACATACATACATACATACATACTAGGGATTACATTGTCCACCATGTTGTTTCGTTTTTGAAGATAGCAGCGTAAAATGCTGTCGATAATCGTAGCGTTATCGGTGTTAACGGCAGCGGCGTTGGTGGTGGGTCTGGTAGTGGTGATTATAGCAATAGTGATGACGATGGCGATGGTAGTGTGATTTAGAGTAATGGTGATGGCGGTGGTATAGCGTTGATGTTGCTTTTGTGAATGTACTGATGTTTACGTTGTATTTGCTGATGGTTCCATCGCTTTTATTGCGTTTATTAATGGCGTTCATTTGTTGATGTTGCAATCTCGCCTTCATTTGTATGCAATTTACCCACTGAAACATTTCAGCTAAAGACTACTCGACTACAAAACAATTACACAGTGAATTATATAGAGTTTATGTCACATTGACATGGACACTACTAAACACACAACCACTTATCTTTCCTCTGTGGGTTATATATTTTATCCCTTCCTATTTCTCTTACTCTCTCTTCTCATATATATATATATATATATATATATATATATATATATATATATATATATATATATATATATATATATATATATATATATATATATATATATATATATATATATATATATACACACACATAGAGCTGGTGTATGCGTATATATGTATGTTTGTAAGTATGAATGCGTGCATATGCCTATGTATGTGCGCGGATGTATATGTGTGTATGAATGGATATGTGTATGTAGAGGAGCGTGTACGAAATTGCAATAAACTTATCACACACTATATTTCAATATATTTGCACTCAGCTCTACGCTATCTACACTATCATGCTCAACGTCAACCTACTTCTACGTCAACCTACTTTCTTCTCATTTTATGTCACATGGATTCACTCCATTTAAATAAGTGCGCCCGCACGTGCGTACGAGCATATGTGTTTGTGTGTATGCATATATAAACACACATATACACATGTATGTACACGGACATACATAGACAGATATGTATGGAAAAATACGTTATACTTAATTCCTAGTAAAACATGCTAGTGAGCTGTCAACGGGAATCTTAGTTCAGGCAGTTCCTGAGAGTGAGAGAGAGAGAGAGAGAGAGAGAGAGAGAGAGAGAGAAAGATAAGAGAGAGAAGAGAGAGTGAAAGAGAGAAGAGAGAGTAGAGAGAGAATATGTATGAGTGTAAATTGACAGAAAATCTGTGTGTGTGTGTGTGTGTGTGTATGTGTGCACCTGTGTGTGGTTAGTGTTTTTTGTGGTCTCATCTTAGGGCCGCCGGTTTTATTTCTATACCGGTCAACACGACGTAACTTTGAACAAGTAAGCTTATTTTACGATACTCCGGACTACTCAGATGACACAGAGTACCAGACGTCTGCTGGTGCAGCTCTATATCTATCCCTGTAACCGTCCCATCTTTCATACCCCTCTGCTCACAATGAGGAATTTGGGGAGTTCTTCAATGCCAACTTTTGATGACATACGTACATGAAACAAATCACACAAATGAGTGCAAATCCATCAGATCATACTCGCTTGGAAGTGACGCTTAAGCATATATAATTAAGATGTATTGTACAAGATTTTTTTTTCCATTCGTATTGTGTTAGGGTTATCATAGCCGCTACTAGAAAGCATAATGCAAATTCGGTTATTTGATGTTGTATAATTGTTGTTGTTCTTAACGATGTTTAATATTTATCTTTTGTTGCTTCTTACATTATTGATAGTGATGTATAAACACAATGGCGAAAATGTTACTTAAGATGAAATAAAACGATGGAAAAAAAAACGAAGACGTATTATGTAAAGATCCAATTAACGAGATTTGCCTCAGTTAATCAATACACGTGCTATGTATATATCATGTATGATGTATGTGTATATGCACGTATGTACATGTAAGGATGCGCACAAAATCTTTGCTTTTACATATGCAAACGTATAACGTACATATATACATATATACATGCGCACACACATATAAACTGAGGGAAAACATGCACGTGTAACGTGTATGTATATGTGTATATACATGTGCATGTGTATGTATATACATACATACATACATACATACATATATATATATATATATATATATATATATATATATATATATATATATATATATATATATATATATATATATGTATATATGTATGTATATATATATCGCAGCTAAGTATGAAATCCATGGCGTGGATTACAAATGCGATGATAGAAGAACGAAGATATAGAGAAGACGGGTAACATTATTCAACAAATTCATTCAATCCAATGCTTTCGATGATTATATCACAACTATTGAGGTATTATTCACGATAACATCCGCAGTTAGGAATCAATGTCTTTTAACCAAACAGAGCTAATTTATTTCTTTTCGTACACAGTAACAGGAAGGCATTATGCACGTACTTGTATAAGTGTATTTGACAATGTGATTTATATGTATGTGTATATTTGCATACGTATTTTTTGCCGTTGTTACTTTCAGTAACATTTTCTTTTGTGTTTTATTGTTATCATTGTTGCCGATGATGTTTCTGCATTCGTTAAACTCTTGGCCAGTTTTGACCAACAAAACCTATAATCAAAGAACATAGTGTTTTGTTTCTAACACTATGTTCTCTACTTTTATTTTATTCATATATTTATTTCTTTTACTGGTATTGCATATTCAGGGCATAATTCATTATATGTGATACTTTCTTTATGAAGGCAATAGTTTAAAATGATCAGGCTGAGTTTTCTACCAGATGGAATGGACACACGATAATCCATTGATAATTTATACAGTTAGAACTTCTGTCACTGATTCGTGTAGGCTATTTTATTTATTTATTTTTTTTTTTCGCTGTTACTGATAGCATTATGTTTGTCGTTAAGTGATTTTTATTTTGCTTCTTGAAGGACAGAAAATTGGCAGAGACATTAGTCCTTCAGACTAACTATGTTCCCCAGGTTTTGAATTGAGTTAAAATTTCGTCGAGGTCACCTTTGCCTCTCATTGTTTCTAGGTCGAAAATCGAAGTACTGGTCTAGTACTAATACAAATACATACTACATGTATATATATATATATATATATATATATATATATATATATATATATATATATATATATATATTTATTTATTTATTTATGTGTTTCAGCCAAGTGACTGCGGTCATGCTGGTGCACCACCGTGATTTTCACGTTCCTCGCATGGCTCTTCTCCCCCACCTGACATGGTCCAATCAAGAGTTTTGATGGCACATCTGCTGTATAAGAGAATTTGACATAGCTGCCCTAAACTGCGTCTCATTACGAGCCATTGGTTCGTCTGGTACCGTGGAGAGGAAAGTGTCAAGTTTTGTCTTGAAGACCTCCGTATCCATGTCTTGCATGTCTCTCAAATGTTTTGGCAGGGCATTGAAGAGCTGAGGTCCTCTGAAACCGAGGCTGCTGCAGTATCTCGTTCTTATGTGAGATGCAGTGGACGGTACCTTTGGCACCATGCAGTGGCGACCCGTGCGGGCGTTCCTGTAGTACTTGATGCCAAAGTTTGGCACCAGTCCTTCCAGTATTTTCCATATGTATATTATTACATATCTCTCCCGCCTGCGCTCCAGGGAGTAGAGACCTAGTGCCTTCAGTCGCTCCCTGTAGTTCATCTGTTGGACTGTGGCGATCTTTTTTGTATAGTGCCGCTGAATTGCCTCGAGTTCTGCTGTCCGCTTAACACTGTGTGGTGACCACAACTGAGAGCAATAGTCTAGGCGGCTCAGAACAAATGTCTTCCACAGAGTCAACATGACTTTTTGATCCCTTGTACGGAATGTCCTCAGTATCCACCCTGCCAGTTGTCTGCACTTTGCTGTCAACTTGACAATGTGCATGTGAAATGATGCATCACTACACATGTTGATGCCCAGATCTCTTACTGTTTGTGGTTCTGGGATTGCAGTACCTCCAGGCCCTGTGTATGCCAGTTGGGTGGTGCTTGTGGTCTTGTAGCGCAGTACTTGAAATTTTTTTGCATTGAACTGCATATTATTATATATATGTATGTATATATATATATATATATATATATATATATATATATATATATATATATATATATATATATATATATATATATATATATATATATATATATATATAAATATATACATATATATATGTATATATATATATATATATATATATATATATATATATATATATATAATATATGCATATATATATGTATATATACATTTATATATATATGTATATATATATGTATGTGTATATATATATATATATATATATATATATATATATATATATATATATACACACACATTATATGTTATATATACATTATATATATATACATATGTATATGCATTTGTATTTGCACATACACATACATATATGTGAACGTAAACTATATATATATATATATATGTATATATATATATATATATATATATATATATATATATATATATATATATATATATATATATATATATATATATGCATATGCAAAAACTCACGCATTTGTAAGCATACGTGCATATATATACATGCATATGTACATACATCATGCATGTTAAATACATAGCATGTGTATTAACTGAGTCAAACTTTGCTAATTGGAGCTTTACATTGTCAAAATAGTCGACTAAACCTTTTCCATAAGATTGCTGGGATTGTACCTCAATCAGAAACCAAAGAGCGTCGAAGAAAATGCCTTGCAGTGTTTCTTCTAACACTTTGCGTTCTGAATTCAAATTCATCCGAAACCAACTACGCTGTTTGTCCTTTAAAGATCCATAATAGTAATGTTACTAATTTAGATAAGGTTATTCTATGAAGTCTATCCCATTTCCTGGTGACTGAAGAACGGAAGGATATATAGTAAACTCTGAACAAAGGGTCATAGCTAAATATATGTTCAAGGTTTGGTCCTTTTTGTACCATTGAAAGATTATCTTAGCCGCCACGAGGAAGCTTAATGAAAAGCTGGATAATTGTTGATGTGTTCTTACCTACCTTCACATTTTTAACATTTGTTTTTACTGTTTGTTTTGTTATATTATTGACAGTGACGTATAAAACACAAAGGGTTCAATGTTACTTCAGATGAAATAAAAGGAAGGAAGAGAACAAAGACATTTTGTAAAGAAACAATTAACGAGATTTTCCTCAGTTAATCAATAAAGAGGACATAAACGCACTTACGTGTATTTATGTACTGTATGTACTGTACGTCTGCATTATATATGTGTGCATGTGTTCATTCTACAGTCAGTTGTTTCAGCAAACAGTCCTATAACAGTCTCACTACACATCCATCAGTAAATAGGAATAGGTGCTATCGGTTCCATGCCATTTCAACATTCAGGATGAAAACTCATTTCAATAGCAAAAATACTATTGTATATGTCAGAACAAAAATAATATTTGACTCTGTGCTATTGACTGGAACAGGACATTTCTAGATTCTCTAGCCTTTAGTGTTAAATAATTCTTAAATAATATTCACCAATACTACACAACAGCAGTGACGCACTACTAACGACTCTTCTAACACCCAGAAGAAATGATGGTAGGGAAATATTCAATATGAAATTGTAAGATACGAAGTCAATTTAAGGCGGCATACTGGTATAATCCTGAGCAAAATGCTTAGAGGCATGTCGTCTGTCTTTACGTTCTGAGTTCAAATTCCACCGAGGACGACTTTGCCAATGATCCTTTAAGTGTCAATAAAATAAGGACAAGTTGAACGCTGGGGGCCGATGTAATCGGCTTACCTCCTCTCTCCAAATTGTAGCCCTTGTGCCAAAATTAGAAATCAATATAAGAAATAATTTATTAATAATTTCCAACTCACTAAAACACCCGCTGCATAACTTAGTTAATTAGCAAATGAATAATATCTCTCCCAGCGAAATTCTCACTTTAAGATATAATTTGAATATCTCATAAAATCGGAGCCCATCCCTTTTTCCTCCTTTAGCACACTGCATCCTTAATTTCTTGAATTCACTCAGACAATTTATCGGCTCTTCCTTGTCAATTCTAGATACTTACTTTCATGTCGTCAAAGGAAGCTACGGGTTCTTTTTCTTTTGTTCTGGGTTTACTCTTCCTTATCTGTTTTTCTTTTATTCTTTCATACTTTTACTTGTTTCAGTCATTCGACTGCGTCTATGCTGGAGTACCGCCTTTAATTGAACAAATCGACCCCAGGACTTATTCTTTGTAAGCCTGGTACTTATTCGATCAGTCCCTTTTGTCGAACTGCTAAATTACAGGGATGTAAACACACCAACATCGGTTGTCAAGTGATGGTGGTGGGAACAAATACAACCCCACCCACACACACATTTATGACGGTCTTCTTTCACTCACAAAACTTTGGTCGGCCCGAAGCTATAGTAGAAAGCACTTGCCCAAGGTGCTCTGCGATATGACTGAACCTGGAACCATTTGGTTGAGAAGGAAGCTTCTTAGCACAGAGCCACGCCTGCGCCTCTAGTTTTTGCTTCTGGGTAGAAAGTATTCCCACCCATCTGTTGTTTCTCTTTAGTCTTGTAAAGATCCGCTCAGCGTCATACTCTGCGCTTATTAACAATGAAAACCCGACGATATTTATGATTATCCCTGAAATTGCAAACGATGTTCATGGGCACTTCTCGTGTTATTCCTTCTTCTGCCACTGTCAGTCATTCTGTCTGCCCTTGTCTCTCTCCTTCTCCCCACTCTCTCACTCGCTCTCTCTCACTCGCTCTCTCTCACTCGCTCTCTCTCACTCGCTCTCTCTCACTCGCTCTCTCTCACTCGCTCTCTCTCACTCGCTCTCTCTCACTCGCTCTCTCTCACTCGCTCTCTCTCACTCGCTCTCTCTCACTCGCTCTCTCTCACTCGCTCTCTCCCACTCTCTCTCTCTCACTCGCTCTGTCTCACTCGTTCTCTCTCTTTGTCTCACCCGCGCTCTCTCTCACTCACTCACTCACTCACTCACTCACTCACTCACTCACTCACTCTATATAGATAGATAACTAATAACATTTTCAGTAGTAGGCAGGCCATTTTAGTTAAGAGGCTTGCTTCACAACCACATGGTCTTTCTGTTCAGTCCCACATAACGCAACATCTTGAACACGTGACTTCCCCCATAGCCTTGAACCGACTAATGCCGACTAATTATTCGTTAGAATAAATATTGGCTTCAAATTTTGGCACAGGGCGAGAAATTTTGGGTGAGTGTTCAGCTGGTGCTTATTTTATCAACCCTGAAAGGATGAAAGGCAAAACCGGTCTCAGTGGCATTTGAACTCTGGACATAAACACGGACGAAATGCCGCAAAGCATTTCGTCCAGTGTGCTAACAATTCTGCAAAACTCACCGCCATAACGTTACAATGAATATTGAATTTAAAAAGAAGGTAGATTTCTTGAAATAATTTTCTAA
>NC_142935.1:50909073-50926573 GCF_046866305.1 Octopus bimaculoides | reverse complement strand
TGCCGAATCGCTAGCTAACGGAGACGTAAACACACCAACATCGGATGTAAAGCGATGGCGGGGGACAAACACAGACACAAACATATACATACATACATACATACATATATATGAATGTGCCTGAGTGATGAAAAGCTTGCTTTCCAACCGCATGATTCTAGGTTCAGTTCCTCTGCATGGCATCTTGAGCAAGGGTCTTCTATTATAGCTCGGGCTGACCAAAGCCCTGTGAGTGGATTTGGTAGACGGAAACTCAAAAAAGCCCGTCGTAATTATGTGTGTATATATGTGAGTGTGTGTGTGTGTCTGTGCATTTATGTGCGTGTCTTTGTGTCTGCGTTTGTCCACGAACCATCGACTGATAACCGATCTTGGTGTGTTTACGTTCTCGTAACTTAGCAATTCGGCCAAAAGAAACCGATCGAATTACAACTAGGCTTATAAGGTATAGGACCTGATTTTCTTTTTTTCGACTAAAAGACCCTTTAAGATGGTTTCTTCATCATGACCGCAGTCAGATGACTGAAACAAGTACGAGAATAACAGAATAAAGGAATAATTCTGTGTACCGCTGAATCTCACCGAGGACAACGTAAAGGATATGCGCGACTGTGGAATACGCAACCACTTGTGGGTTAATTTCACGTGAAGCCAGTTCCGTTGATTGGATAAACTGGTACTCTCGTCGTTGTAAGAGATGTGGTATCAAAGGCGTATACAGATATGGCCATAAGTCGTTTCGTCCATTTCAAATAAGAATATAAGATGGGTAAAGCGATTTCCCTGGCCATCCCTGTACTTATTTTAACATTTTGACTGATATTCCATCTAGTCACTACCTGGAGGAGTAATAAAACTCAACAATTATTGTTTATCATACACCTTGCTTAAAGAATTTGAATACTTTTTGCTTCGTTGGCAACAAAACTTGGAAATCTTGTAAACACACACACACACACACACATACATACACAAACACAAACATAGACACACGCGCGTACGCACACATACACGCACACAACTACGCAACTATATATGTATATATGTGTATATATATATATAAAGAGATATATATATATATATATGTATATATGTGTATACATACACACACACACACACACACATGTATATATATATATATATATATATATATATATATATATATATATATATATATATATACTCATATATATATATATATATATATATATATATATATATATATATATATATATATATATATACATACATGTATGTATGTTTGTATGTATATATATATGCATGATATGTATATATATATATATATATATATATATATATATATATATATATACGTTTGCATGTGCCTATGTGCATGTAATTTCACATATAAATATATCCATATATATTCATGATAAATATAATATCCACGAATAAATATAATATAAATATAATATCCACGAATATAAATATATATATGTTTGCATGTGTGTGTGTTTGTGTTTGCAAGAGTATGTGTGCGTGCATGTGTATGTATGTGTGTGCGCATGTGCGCGTCCCTACATTAAAGATACTGCAGAAACTGCATTGAGCAATATTGATTTAATATACTCTATGAGGATGTACGATGAATTCATGTAAATTCTGAAAATAAAAGGTAGATAATTTTAGAAGTCTTTAAATAGCCGGACTCGTGCGTTCTCGGTTCAAATTCGGCTGAGATTGACTTTGTCTTTTCGCAGTCGGTAAAATTAGTACCAGTTACGCACTGGGGTAGATGTAATCGACTTAATCCCTTACCCCAAATTTGAGGCCTTGTGCTTCCAGGTGAAAGGTTATCAGGCGCTGGAGCGGCTGTGTGGTAATTGGCTTGCTAACCAACCACATATTTCCGGTTTACTTCCCACTGCCAAGCAAAGCGTTGTGAGTGGATTTAGTAGACGGAAACTGAAAGAAGCCCGTCGTATACATATATGTTTGTGTGTCTGTATTTTGTCCCCCACCGATGTTGCTGTGTTTACGTCCCAATAAACTAGCGGTTCGGTTAAGGAGGCCTATTGAATAAGTACTAGGCTTACAGACAATAAGTCCTGGGGTCGATTTATTCGACTAAAGGCGATGATCCAGCATAACTGCAGTCAAGTTATTGAAACAAATAAGAAAAATAAATAAAACGTATAGGTTCTCCGCTTAAGCAGTGCTCATCAATGAAGCGCAAAACATCATTGAGAGAACGTGGTTTCAACGTTTGACCCAAGGCCAGCAATTTATGGCCAAGCCAATCGATCAAATTCACCCTAGTGCTCAACAGGTGCCTGTTTCATCAACCTCGAAAGAGTGAAAAGAAAAGCTGACTATGGACAGTATTTAAACTCAGAACGTAATGACGGACTATATACTGCGGTAGCGATTCTGCCAGCTAGACGGTTTAACTAAAAGAAATTGCTTTCTGCATCTTGTTTTTCTTTTCTTTTTAACGCTGCTGTTAGTACAAAATTCGAATGAAGAAAACCAAATCTAATATTTAAAACAGTTATTTCAATCGACCGGAAAGATCACGTAAAGTCCACGCTTCATTGAACATATATAGACAAACACGCATAGATACATACAGGCTCGCACCCACGCACACACACACAAACACGCACAAACACACACACACTGATATATATATATATATCGTTGCTATTATGTTAAAATGTCACATGTCCAAATTTGGCCAAATGTATTTTTTTTTCTATATTTAGTTTTGCTTGCAATAGCCGGTTTTTTTTTGTTTTTTTTTATCAAACTATCATGTCACCAGCTGCTTCAGACGCGAAGACATAAAAAAATCGTCAACGTGTAGTACAAAGGTCTTGCTATGGAATGGTGAAACTATTTCTTTGTTTTCTGAAAAAAGCACCGTTTGGGACTTTGCATAAATGCAACGATGTATATCACGCATAAGGTTGCTTGAACCATAACATCTGTAAATTGTATATTTTAGGGGTGAACTTAGAAAAATATGTATAAAGTATTGTGTAATACTTTTATAAATGAGTGAAATGTCCACAATAGCTTAGAAAAAAGGTCTGGCCGAGACATATTACATCTATACTATATATAAAACAGAGATGTGTGTGTAATCGCTTTCCACGTGAAATCGACTTCACCAAATGCTTCCATACTTGTAATGCATGAATAATTTGACCTCGGATAAATCTTAGGCTCTTCATTTGATTTTTTTAATTAAAAATAAATAATATTGCTTTATATTTAAGATTCACTTCTTTAAAAAGGTTTTTCAATGTCAACTTCCGGTATTGACGTAACAACCGCAAAAAGCTTCACTTTCTATTTTGTGTGTGAGTGTGTGTGTTCGTGTGTATGAGAGAGAGAGAGAGAGAGAGTAAATACTACATACACACCGTTCTCTCACTCTGTCTCACACACATACACACGCACACACACACACCTTGACTCACTCACACTCTGTCTCTTACAAACACACACATACATAAATGTATACAAACATATTTACAAAGACACACGTGTGTATGCGCGCGCGTGCGTGTTTGTAAGAGACAGAGTGTGAGTGAGTCAAGGGCTGTGTTTTCATATGCATACATCCAAAGATGTATGTATATTTATGCATGTACGTATACATGACAACAAACCTCTCTCTCTCACTCACACTCTGTCTCTTACAAACACACACATACATAAATGTATACAAACATATTTACAAAGACACACGTGTGTATGCGCGCGCGTGCGTGTTTGTAAGATACATAGTATGAGTGAGTCAAGGGCTGTGTTGTCATATGCATACATCCAAAGATGTATGTATATTTATGAATGTACGTATACATGACAACAAACCTCTCTCTCTCACTCACACTCTGTCTCTTACAAACACACACATACATAAATGTATACAAACATATTTACAAAGACACACGTGTGTATGCGTGCATGCGTGGGGGGGGGGGGCTCCACAATCGCCATTTATTTCAATTACTCTTCTGAGGATATTCACATAACTCATTTTTTTCATTTAATCATCATCATCATCATCATCATCGTTTAACGTCCGCTTTCCATGCTAGCATGGGTTGGACGATTTGACTGAGGACCGGTGAAACCGGATGGCAACACCAGGCTCCAATCTAATTTGGCAGAGTTTCTACAGCTGGATGCCCTTCCTAACGCCAACCACTCAGAGAGTGTAGTGAGTGCTTTTACGTGTCACCCGCACGAAGGCCAGTCAGGCGGTACTGGCAACGGCCACACTCGAAATGGTGTATTTTATGTGCCACCCGCACCAGAGCCAGTCCAGGGGCACTAGCAAGGTTCCCCATTTTAATTTTCGTAAAAGTTTCCAAGTACCAATGAGGCTTTTTGGCACATCTTCAATTTTCCCCATTCATGAGAGGCGCCCAGCCATCATTCATCCGAGAGTCCATCTACAGAATGCCCTCAAATTTCTATACAGCATATTTTGCCTTTTTTTCTTCAAGTATATAAGCAACAATTTTATTCCCGAGCAACGCCGGGTGCCTCTGCTAGTAATTTATATTTGTTTCCTTGTTTCAGTCGTGGAGTTGCAGTGTTTCAGGTAGAAAGTCGACACCGATATTTATTTCGAGTTTTATACGTACCTCATGGGAATTCTTCGAGTAACTGCTATGTTACGAGCTTCTTTCCCCCACCCTCTCTCTCTCTCTCTCTCTCTCTCTCTCTCTCTCTCTCTCTCTCTCTCTCTCTCTCTCTCTCTTTCACACGCACACAGGCACATATACATACACATACATAAACACATACATATATACATATATGTATGCATATATATACATACACACACACACACACACACACACACACACACACACACACACACACACACATATATATATATATATATACATATATACATAGCTATGTTATATATTCTGTAGTAGAGTACAGTATAAATCTCGTCCAACTTCAGATTGCAAATAAATGTCCAACTGTAATCTTTCTTTTTGACTCCAACTGATTCAATATATATATATATGCAAAACAAATATCCACAAACTCTCCGCTTCCTAGATTCATTTGCAAGGCATTAACCAGTCAATCAAATTGTTGCTTATTAGTGCGGAACCCAAAATACGTGATTTTCTCTTTTAACGTCTGAACAACGTTTCCATGCCTGCGCTAGGTTATATATGCGCATTATAAAACTCTCACATCACTAAACACTGGTCTAAAGACTAAACTTCTGCAAAGATGAAACTTCTGCAAGATCACTCGACTTTCTAGAAATAAGCACAAAATTTCCTTCATATCACACCTATTAAAAGAAGAAGGCTGCATTCGGTAATGTAATGATAGATGCTCCTACAAAGACTGAACGATTTACTTGAAATATGTTTGACTATAAGTGATTTAAGGTAAGTTTCATGGTAGAATTTTTTATAACCAGAAAGAACAAGACTGTATTAGCTTTTGCACAGCATTCTATTGAATGTTGTTTATCATGAACTCACATTCTGTTAAAGCATTAAGATATTTACTGGTTAGAGATATTGGGATGCAGCCATGCCGGGGCTTCGTTATCAAGTGATTTAGAAGAATATACTGTTCCTCGAGGAAGATTTTTTTCCTATTATACCTCACTGGATTAATATATTTACTTAAAATTTTGGTGATCCACTTATTTAATATTTCATTATCAAATATGACACTATTCATCGAGATTTTTTGTATTTTCACCATTATTTGTCGCACATAAATACATACATATGTATCGCACGTAACTACACACATGTATACACGAACCCATAAACATGCATGCACACACTCATATACATTTGAATCTGATACCATTAGAAGTAACACAGCAGGCTGTGAAAGATAAATGTTATCAAGCCTTCTTTCTTGTGACACAAATGCTTTGAAAGTATGTCTCGTTAATTAAATTATCTCTTCATCTATTATATACATATAACACGCAGAAGCAAAAAAGGATTTTAAAATACAAATTGAAAGGAAGAAGAAATATGCTAAATCCCTTTGAGAGAACGTGTCTCTGTTAAAGTATCTTAAATATACTGATTCATAAAGTATATGGCGTTAGGTTTAACTGTCACTCTGACTACCTAGTTATATCTCCACACCAATTTATCTTCCCAACCTACATGCTTGCTTGTCTATCAAATCGACATGTGTGTGTAAGATTGCTATGTTTGATATGTAGTTCTTCATTTTGTTTTAGTTACAAGGTCTAAGATCTCCTGAACCGACGCTTATGTTAATCTATATTGCCACTGACATCACCTTCGCCACTAACATTCTGATCGCTACCATCAAGTATCGTCAGCATCACTGTCACCATCATCATTGTTTTCTAACCAGACTCAGTAATTTCATTGCTAGAACACTCTTAAGCTTTGAAAATGTTCTTGATCTAAACAAAGTTATACTACCATATTGATTAATATATGGTTGCTTACAGACAGATTCCAGTCCTTTTGAGATGGAGTATGGAACACATCTAGTGCTACTATAAGGGACTCGGCTCCTCAGGGCCGATAAGGTTTTTGCCACATTCACTCATTTCGGTTCGACTGGCTTACACTTCTCTCATCATACGTCTTGTGCCCAACATCTCAACACTATCTCAAGTCCATCCTTCTCAGAACTTCGGCTGTCTAGATTTCCACTACACCTGTTCCTGTCTTACGTTCAGGTTGACTAATGAAGGGTCAAGGTGAATATTAATTGCATCATTCTCATAAGTTAAAGAGTCTGCAAAAGCCATGTGTTCCTTCTCTTCCTCCATAACCAACAAGTAAAAAAGAACATCCGTATAGGCGCAGGCGTAGCTGTGTGCTAAGAAGTTTGTCTCCTAACTACATGGTTCAGAGTTCAGTCCCACAGCATGGCACTTTGGGTAAGTGATTTCTGCTATAGCTTAGGGCCGACTAGAGCCTTGTTAGTGGATTTGGTAGACGGAAACTGAGAGAAGCCCGTCGTATATATATATATATATATATATATATATATATATATATACATACCTTTTTGGGTGTGTGTCTTTGCGTCTGTGTTCTCCCACCACAATTTGACAATCAGTGTTCGTGTGTTTGTGTTTCAGTAATCTAGCGGTTCAGCATAAGAAACTGACAGAATAAGTACCGGGCTTAAAAATAAGAAACAATATAAGTATTGGGGCCAATTCATTCGATTAAAGGTTCAAGGCGGTGCTCCATCATGGCCGCAGTATAATGAGTGAAACAAGTAAAAGCACAAAAGAATAAAGACTGTAAAACATGTATGCAAGTAAAGAAAAAAACACGTACGCACTCGACTATCATGGATGTTCCGTCCCAAACACCCTGCGATATGTGAAAATCCTCGAAGTAGAAGCAGTACTGTATATTTTATTATTATTATTTTTATAATTTGTATATAATGATTTTATTATTAATGCAAAACAGGACCAGAGAGGAATCGATGTTAGCTTAAATAATAAACCGCGACAGATGAACCGCGATAGGTGAACCGCGATAGGTGAACCGCGATAGGTGAACCGCGATAGGTGAACCGCGATAGGTAAACCGCGATAGGTGAGACGCGATAGCTGAACCGCGATATAGCGAGGGATTACTGTATTCAGAATACTTCGGCAAGCTTTTGGGAACCCATTGCCAATGTACTTAGAAGATTATCAGTGAGTTGCTCGAAGGTGAAGCTGATACTTTGAAAATCATCTGTTTTGAGCAGGTTGGACAGATGACAACTATGGTTTTCTAGTAGTACAGGCTTTACTTAACAACTAGAAAAATGACAAAAAACATTCATTAAATCAGCAGAGCTACACACTATAACAATTGGGGACGTTATAGTAATAGACTTTAGAGGGTAAATGGTTAAGATGTCACCATACCTACGTAGAAGACTCTTGAAATTTTCATTTTGAACTGTAGCTCATAAAGAAGGTAAAAGACATGCGAGATGGGTCTCACAGTAAAATTATAATTTTTTGTTCCTCAAACTCTTTCATCAGAAACATATATGACAGCAGATTGACATTTAAAGGCTTTTATTCATCTTCATTCCCCAAAAGTCGATGAAACTTTGTTAGAAATTTCTCTGAGAATTCGAAAAGACATCTGTAGCATATCATGCCGAGCATCTATCCAATGCAGCGGCCAAATACTGATGAGCACCTAGCAATTCCTTGATCCACCATCTTGTATACTGAAAGCCTAGTAAAAACATAAGTTTCATATTATGCGCAATGGTGACATAAAAGACACGAAATATTGAACATATAAAGCAATGCTTCAGCATGGTCACCTATTTGTTCGGTCTTGAAAACAACTGAGAAAACTCAAGTGCTTAACAATTAAATAAACAATTAATACTATTGATAGAAAATATGTCAATAATCATTTTTCTTCTCTCTCGCATAATAATTTTCCTCCCGCTGCTTCTCCTCTTCCTCATCAACATCACTGGCTTCCTTCCCCTTCATAATCACGGTCCTTATCACAATTGTCGTTGTTGTCAACTTCGTCAACATCTCCCTTTCCCCCTCTCTTCCTCCACTTCATTACAAAAGCCACCATCACAGTCATCATTATATGATTAGTTTGCCGGTTTTACAAAACGTCGCCATCTGTTCACCATCTTGTGTTCGCCCTCGTCGAAAGAACCACAACTCATTAATCTCCCCTCCTCCTCCTTATCACACTCACCACCACCTACACCTAACTATCGACACACTATTATGACTAACGTTCCCACCTTCACCACAACCATCACTACGATCTAAATGTTTGTACTTCTTCACACTTTAAAACTAGACCAGTGGACAGACATAATACTGTTGGGATAAATTGGAGACGTCCACCAACTTTGATTGACTTCAACAGCACTTGACTCCATCAATTGATATAGAAACAGCTGGAATTCTCACCAAAGTTTCTTATCGTTGAAGAATTGTTCTATTAAAGACATGGCTTTAATTATTAAGTGTTAAATAAAGCTAGCTGTGACAATATCAGCAAAACTAGCTTAGTCGAATAAAATACAGTAGTACCTCGGTTTGTGAACGCCTCTGATCGCTTTATATATATATATATATATATATATATATATATATATATATATATATATATATATATATATATATATATATGTATATATATATTAATCAAATTAAAACATAGGGTAAAAATCAGATATTAATTAATATCGATTTATTACCAGGAAGCTAGCACATTGAAAGAATCCTAGAGATTCAGAAAAAAATATCTGAGATCTTAGGGGATTAAGGTATAATTTTATGTGTATAATGTTGACCAGTAAAGTGGACATTTAATGTGCTAGAAATAGACCACATGTTGTGTCCACTTTACTGGTCAACATTATATATATATAAAAATATACCTTAATCCCCTAAGATCTCAGATATTTTTCTGAATCTCTCGGATTCTTTCAATAGATAGATAGATAGATAGATAGATAGATAGATAGATATAAATCACAATTTATTCGTGATCAGAGGTATTTGAAAGCCGAGGTACTACTGTATATACTTCACCAGTTTTGATAAGAGCGCGATGACATTAACCAAATAATTTGTTCCTAAAACTTTGGTGTTGAGCTACAAATATCCAAAGTCAATTATGTTAATCTAAATTTTTCAATAATTCATAACTATCATTGCCCTCCCACGTAGTCTGTACGTAGCTATAATAACTCCTAATGCTGATAAATTTTTTTTCTGGATACAATTAACGTGTTTTCAAAATATCAGAGATTGAAATATACCAACCATCCTACAATTTGTAAGAAAAAAAAAGAAAAAAGAAAAAAAAAACACATAATTTGGTAATAGACTTTATAAGTAGGCACACAAATACATACAAATACACACAAATACATACACAGTCAGCAATATACGAGATACGTTTTTGCATTTATTCAATACGTTTTTACGCGTATTTCATTAATGAAAATATTCATTATGCAAGGTTTTTAACTTATGACCAAATAATATCATTATTTCACAAGATCACAAGAGATTGAATTACAAATTATCCTTATGATACCTTATAGAATTTCCACAGATACGTCGTTTCAGAATTTGATTCTTCTTTTGTTTGCTTGTTTGTTTGTTTGTTTATTTGTTTCTTTCTTTCTTTCTCCCCAATGTACTACAAATCTTTTATCGTTTATCTTTTACTTGTTTCAATCATTTGACTGTGGCCATGCTGGAGCAACACCTTGGAGGGTTTTAGTCGAAAAAATCCATACAAAGATACATTATATATATCTCTTCATCCTACTTCTCTTCACTCCCACTTCTCTTCACCACTACTCTTTCTCTCCTCTCTCTTATTCTCTCTCACTCTCTTCTCTCTTACTCCCCCCTCTCACTCTTACTTTCTACACTCTTACTCTCTTTCTCCTCCCTCCCATACTCACCTTCCCCCTCTCTTACATCCACCTTCCCTTTCCCCCTTCATCGTCAACCCCCCCTCATAAGCTCATCCCACGACACCCAAACACACTCCTACTCTACCTTCCCACTCCACCCCATCCAATTCCTTACACCCACCAAACACCACCCACCCCTACCCACATACCCCTACCCCTACCCCACCCTCAGCCTAACCTACACTCCACCCATGCCTTCCCCACCTCCCAACACCCTCACATCACATCACACCAACACCCTGACATCACACCACGCACACACTACAACTGATCAACTCCTTTCTCCCCTCCCCATTTTCACACATACATACGTCAAGATCACCAGCATTCTATCTCCCACACACACAGCCCCTCGTTCTTCGATCACCGGTCTTTCTCCCCCTTTGTTATCTCCCCCTTTTCTTAGCTCTCCTGTGAAAAAATCTCTAACTTCCGGTCAGCCATTACTATGATTGACCGTTGACTGAACACTATTCAATTTTTTTCTCCGTGTTTTTCTCCTTGTCTCCATATTCTTTCTGTTGAAGAGCGTAGCTCGAAACGTTAAAGACTTTCCGTATTCCCGAGCGTCATACTAATACATCCTTTTGTTGTTTACACCACCTGTCTTCGTCTGTTGTTGTTTTTTCGTACATTCTCCCATATATATATATATATATATATATATCCAAAATCCAACAGGAAGGCATCAGACGACAATTAAACATCTGGAGGGATAGACGATGCGAAGGCGGACAGAAAAAATCAAGGACGGACCATTCGCAAGTTCCTCTCATTAGTCGAGTTCCCAAATTATTCTTACAGTTTCGGGCAGTTACACTTAAGACTGTTCAAATCTGGCTGCCCCTAAAAATCTAAGCTAAGAGCATTATTTTGGGAGGAAGAAAGCAAGCGAATGTGTACAACAAAGGCAAAAACCGAAGAACATGTTATATAATTACAAATAATGAAAAAAATGACAACAGGTGCCTTTCGACTAATAAAGGGAAATCAAGTTGAGTTGGCGTGTGTAGAGTGAAAGCCTTGGGGCAGGAACATAAGAAATGAAAGTCAAGAGACAGGAATATCAGAGATGCTTCGCGGCTGGTAGTCAAGTCAAGAAAAAAAGATCATGCCTGATCGAAGACCGGTCACGTGGGACGTTAAGAGAGATAGAGATAGGGGACAGAGGGAATGAAGGGTTAGGAGAAGAACGAGAAAGAGAGTAATCAAAGGCACATAGACAAAGGAAGAAGAGAAATAAACGAGGATGAAAAGTCGAAATTAAAGAAAGAAAAGGCCAAGAAATGTGAGAGAGGGGGAGCGAGAAAAAATAAGGAGGAAAGAAAGAAGAAAGTATGAGGGCGACTAAAATATAGAGTAAAAAAGACGTACAAAATTTAGATACATGCTAACAAAGTGAGCAAAAGTACACGTTCGCCGCTATATGTATATTTAAATCCCCAAAATAGATCAAGAACGCAAGATAGATGATGCGAAGATGGAAGGGAAAAAAACAAGGACGGATCATTCGCAAGTTCCTCTCATCAAGTTATCAAATTATACTTATAGTTTTGGGCAGTTACACTTGAGACCGTTCAAATCAGGCTGCCCACCCAAAATCTAAGCTAATAGCATTAAGTTTTGGGGGATATTTCGTTTTTGTATTTGGTTTGTAAGAAGTATGTGAATTCGTGTGTTGAAGCGTATTTTATTGAGTCTACGTTTGTTGAAAGAATTGTAATAAGTTTAAATAATGAATGTTGAGCATTCCACTTTCAAGATTCAAGCATTTATCTATTTATATGAATGTATATACACTGTGTACGAAATACCGGTTTAATCGTTTTGGCAAAAGCCAGCAATTTGGGGAAACTGTATAAAGTGGTTACGTCGTCATTAGTGCTGAACTGGTCCTTAGCTTTTTGAACCCGAAAGGATGAAAGGCAAATTCGATGTGGACGGAATTTGAACTCAGAACGTAAAGACGGATGAAGTGCCACTAAGCATTTAATCCAGAGTGCTAACGATTCTGGCAGCTCACCGCCTACTCTCTGTGCGAAACACTCACAAAGAACTCCATCATTCTTTGAAAAATGATTCGATTTTTTTTTCTTAGACGAATATTTCGAATTATAAAAGACCATATGGAGCCCAAAGTAATGGTAATATATCCTGCTCTGAATAACACACTACGCAAACCTTACATACGCACACACATACGCACACGTACACGCACGTGCATTCACACGTACACGCACGTGCATACACGAACGCACATATGTCTACACTCACGCGTGCACTGATACGTGCATATTTGTGCATCTACAGGTTATATTAACATGAAATTTCATTATTTATTTCAAACATTTTATTCTATGATGAATTCTTTTTAATGGACACATTTTAAATTATGTCCTTCTAAGAAATTACTTCCATGAAATGTTCCTAGATTATTCTGTGTAAACACAGATCTCTCCGTTATGTAGTATTCAATTATGTGTGGTCTTTTATTTCTAGTCCTTGTTTCCCCTTCTTTTCTCCTTCTCCCACTCACTCACTCGCTCTCTCTGTCTCTCTCTCGGTATATGCCTGTATGTATATATATACACGCACACAAACACACAGATCATAGATACACAAACACATGTACAGAGATGAGAGAGAAAGAAAGACAATCACTCAACCCATTTGCTTATACATTATCAAATATACAAATGAATGTTCGTAGAAGCAATTATATATATATATATATATATATATATATATATATATATATATATATATATATATATATATATACAAATATCTATACACACAAATATATATACATACACACTGAAATATATATATACATATATATAAACACACACACACACACACACATATATATATATATATATATATATATATATATATACTTGCACACACACACACGCATACACACACATATATATACTTATGCACTCACGTACACGCGCACACAGATATATTTATATATATATTTTATACATTTGCAAGCAATTGTGTACTTGATGATCTTTTTCCAGAAGGCACCACAGAGACTATGAATTATTAATCTCATCAATTTCTAAGCCTTTATGCAAGATAGTGAGAGAACATGAATCAAAATGCCCATGTATTTAAAATTACACCAAGATAACTACATACACATACACACACGCACACACACACACACACACACACACACACACACACACACACACACACACACACACTCAGATACACACACACACACACACAAGCACACACTGACCAGGAGCACATATTACATAGAGAGAGAGTGATTGGGAGACAAAAGGAGGTAGAGAGGAGAAGTGAAAAACAAAGACAGGAGGAATGAATGATGTACGTTGGTACATAGATACTGGAATACTATCTTTAATAGAAGCAGTAGAGTGAAATAACGACTATGAGTACACGCATTCTTGACATGTTCCAGTGAAGGCGGTTGCCTTTTGCCAGTGAGAGTTACAACATTTTCATTTGGAGCTTGACCAAGACAACTGGAGCAAACTGCAAACACAACATTTGCAGATGCGTGCTGAAGCTTTTCAAGCTGTTGTTGAATATTGTGGTCAGGCGAAAGAAAAAGAAGACAACAAAGACGAGAATCAGAACAACCATTTATTCATTCATTCTTAACATAACATTCTTAACAAAATTGAATATAGCTTTCTCTAATGAATTTTGGTTAGGAGAAGAACTTCTCGCTGTCGATGACGTGTGTAAATAACTACTATCAGACACCGGGTTTTCGGTTTTATTATGCCTCTTTAGTCACAGAAAACATCGGGTCGGCCCGCATCTGCAGATTTGTTAATTTCTATAGCAGGAAGAGTCCTTCCTGTTAAACACCAAAATGACCGGATGATTTACCTCATCATTTACAAGTGAGGCTTTTAAAGCATTCACATGTGGTTTGGATTAATTCTGTTATAGGTGCAAACATCACTGGCGTTTAATATACAACGGTTGGCACTCCGTCGGTTACGACGACGAGTGTTCCACTTGATCCCGTCAACGGAACAGCCTGCTCGTGAAATTAACGTGCAAGTGGCTGAGCACTCCACAGACACGTGTACCGTTTACGTAGTTCTCGGGGAGATTCAGCGTAACACACTGTGACAAGGCTGGCCCTTTGAAATGCAGGTACAACAGAAACAGGAAGAAAGAATGAGAGAAAGTTGTGGTGAAAGAGTACAGCAGGGTTCACCACTACCTCCTACCGGAGCCTCGTGGAGCTTTAGGTGTTTTCGCTCTATAAATACTCACAACGCCCGGTCTGGGAATCGAAACCGCGATCCTAAGTCTGCTACCCTAAGCACTGGGCCATTGCGCCTCCACTAATATACAATACTCATTGTTCTAATATAGGAACACAAGGCCTGAAATTTGGATGTGGCGCTTAAGTCAAATAAATCGGTCACATTACTTAAATGGTTGTTTATTTTATCGACACCGGAGGGATGAAAGGCAATTATTAGCCCAGCGGAATTTGAACTCAGAACATAAGCAAAAGAAATGAATAACGCATAGAAATTTTTCTCATAATGTTAAAAGTCTACAAATCGACTGTATATTAATAATGCTTCATTAACTTGCAATAATGACTCCAAATCTTTCAATGAGACAGGCATAGTTAGCACGAACCCACTTTAGTTTATTCATTTCCAGATGATTCTATATTTCAACTCCACGTTCAGCACTTGTCTTCAACTACTATTAATGATCAACGATTTATTAGCCAGAGCTATTAATGCGATATATAATTTGTTTTACAGGTTTTTTTTTTAATCAGTTAGAAACTTGTAATGTAATTGTTTTGTCTCATTTTATTTTTATCATTTGATTTCTTTTCTGTTTGTGACTAATGCAGTAATTTTAATCATCACACATTACTGAAACTAATTTAGTAAAGATAAAATCCATTAATCACTAAACCAATGTACTGTGCGTGGCATATTCAACTAATCCTCCCCATCATTGTTGAATTTGTGATGCAGCCGATACTAAGAATCGAACTTCCATCACATTTTTTACTTCCCACTAATTTACCAACCATACCATTACGCTTAACTCGAGAGGGTACACTCACACATTGGTAAACTTGGAACAATAGATATCTAAGTCAGACTTTGTCACTTAGATTATTAGTCTTTTGTTGTTTAACCACTGGTCGTACCTTAAATAGTATACCTGTGATCAAAGACATTCCTGTTGTGAACATCCCGTCTCGCAGTATATCTACAGCTATATTATCGAACCTGCTCTTGATTTTTTTAAGGCTGAGGTGTTGGATATAAAAGGGATATGGTTGCTATTTTTAGCAAATCGAATGGCTGCTCACTGGCTTCATAAGGAATAGTTTAAGTCTGCTCAAATAAAGAGCTACACAACAATAACTACAAAAGCAACAACAACAGATACATTAACAACAACAGCCACCCTAAGGGCAGGATGGCTACAGCCAGAAACACTGTTTGATCAGCTTCATTCATACTATACATTTACTCAATCAGTGTTAATTTTAGCAATCTCATGGCTCGCAGCTCCCACCACCGTTACGAACGTTCGCAAATCTAAATTAGGAGTGATTCAGATCTCTTTGAAAGGATTTATAGTCTTGATAATTAAAAAACAGAAAATATATATTCATGAAGTATTTTGCCTTCTATTTTTTTTTCCTCTTTCCTAACTACTTTCTCATCATGACAGATATAATTTATTATTCCCTTTTTTCTCGGCAAATGTGGATATTTGCATATTAGATCAAATAATTAAGGAGGAACCAAAGAAGCCTTGCCCGTGGGATGTATAATGATCACTTAAAAGGAGGGGGGGAAAGGTGTTTCTTGAAAGCAATATTTTAAATATATTTTAACAACATAAAATTTTATACCCTTTATTCTATATTTTAACGATATTACCATATAATGAAAGTGTTGCTCTTGTTATTTAAGCCCAGACTGACTAAGCAGACCATACCCATTTTTATGCGAGCATTTTGCATTTAACTATAATTACATTACCACAAGTGGTGTGGCATTCCTTTTTAAAGACATCTGGGCGTAGTTGCTGCACATTTGGCTGGGAATAAAAACAGGTCAAGCCACTGCAGAGATATTCCCTCGTTGGGTACACTGGGACTGAGGTAATAAAGCATTCACATACAAGGCTTTCTCACAAGTCGAAACATTTTAATTTTAGTAAACTTAAAGAAATACAAAGAGGCAGGCATTCTGTCTCCTACACATTTTTGCATTTTATGAAAGAATGAACTGAAATCAAATAAATTAGCTAGTGTATTTAGAAGAGGGAAACTGCAGTAGTTGTGGGTATTTTTAAACTCCAAGTTAGCCAGGATATAAAAGAAGATCCATTATCAAAATACTTTCAAGCTGTAAGCAATTAATTTCATACTTTTAAAACTAGAACGTTTTAAAATACCAGTTTCAAATCCGGCAATTTCGAGAGAGGGGCCAAGTCGAATATATCACTAGGTACTTATTTTATCGACTACGAAAGGCGATGTCGATATCGGTGAAATTTGAACTCAGGATGTAAAGAAGGCCGAAATACCACCAACCATTTTCCCCGCGTGCTAACGGTTCTGCCAGCTCACCGCCTTAGACAATTTTAAAATATAAGAATAGTATCTAAGCTGCTGTTTTATCTTGAGCGACGGCTTAGTTGGATACGAGAAACAAGTAAATATATCACTTGCTGATTGAATACGTGGTTAGATGCATTGGCAAAGTTCTCAACAATAAATGGTACACCGAATAAAACTACGAAACAATATTTAGCTTTAACTGCTGTTGAACTGAAGACATTGAAACTCACATATAACGTAATACGGGATCAAGTTTAACAATGCGATAAGACCTTACAGACTCGGTTAATGAGGACATAGAGAGTAAATTAATACGAATATAATGAAAATAATTGGTGGAAGAGGAGGAAGTGGAGGACATGTTTAAACGCACATATATACACATGTCATATAGACATTCAAACAAATAAATACAGAAACATATCAAAA
>NC_142935.1:50901573-50906573 GCF_046866305.1 Octopus bimaculoides | reverse complement strand
GAATGTCTTGTGCCAGCGAAATTGTTGATCCATAAGCAGCCTGACTCATTTCGTAAATCCCTATAGCATTTCTGCCCGGTCGCGAAATTTTTTTACCACGTGAGTCCCGGACCTCAATAATGAACTCATTTGCATACACCCAATCAGAGCTCACCCTAACCTTGTTGTTAAATTAACAAACACACTCTACTAAATAAACTCAGTGTTGTAAGTCGGCCGGGCGACAAGTTATGCTTGATTTTAGAAGGTGACAAGTAATTAGACAGATTTGCATCTATACCTATTATCGGATCTTGTTAGAGCCTCATATGGTAAAGATGTGGATGGGAAAAATGTGGGTAGAGGGTTATGTGCTAGCAAAGTAAACGACAACACAAATAACTCCGCAAAGGCAGCCATGTTGAAACAAGATCAAGAAGCATTCTTAAAAGAGAAATGAAGCATGGTCTTTCCTTACTCAAGTGACCTTATCTTATCGCCCATCACTTGTTATGCGCTCATAAATTAGTCTGATAGTTGAGCTTTGATTGGCTGTATGCAAATGAGTTCATAATTGGGGTCCAGAAATCTTGTGGGAAAAAAAATCGTTGCCCGGTCTAGCACAAAATTTTATTTCATATCGAGCTTCTAAAAGTTCCGACTGCATTCTGAAAACTTCTTAGCTGTAACAATTAGAGTTCAGTAAAATGTGTTCAAAGTGCTGTTGCGCTTGTCTCCTTCAATCGCGAATATAAAAGTTGGCAGATCAGCTCATTAAATAAATAGTAATAATATACTAAGATTACAATAATCTACGAGGGAATTGACGCTGCTATTTCAAATAGGTCAATTGTCAACTTGAAAATGTGTTTTTTTTCTCGTTTTTTTTAACCAATCCGAATAAGGCACCAATGGTAAAACTTCGAAGTCACTATCAAGAAAATTATAAGAACCCTTGTCTTTGTGCATTCATACGTAGTACATACGCACGTACGTACGTACATACGTGTATATAAATATACATCCCGTTGTTAATGTATGTCTTAACGGGTAAAACGTAAAAAAAACTGTCGGTCATAAATGCACGTAGTAAGTTCTCCTCTGAGGTACAATTCCGGGCAAGGTTGTTTATGGAAGACCAGCAGTCACACGTGCATACTAGTCACCCTTTTCCATGCCTCCGATGTTGTCCAAAAGAAAGGCAACGGCCGATACAGCTTGGCACCAGCAACTCATTTCGACGGCTGAGTGAACTGGTGTAACGTGAAATAAAGTGTCTTGCTCAAGAACACAACACTACAGCCAGGTTCGAGAATCGAAGTCACTACCTCATGATTGTGAACCACTTGCTCTAACCACGGAGCCATGCGCCTATACATACATACGTACATACATACATGCATACATACATACGTATATACATACGTACGTGCATATATATATATATATATATATATATATATATATATATATATATATATATATATATATATATATATATATATATATATATAAATATACGTATGTACGTATGTATGTATGTATGTATGTATGTATATATATATATATATATATATATATATATATATATATATACTTATGTTCATTTCTTTAGCGGTAATTCCAGTTATTTATTAACATACATGTTCGCATAGAAACGTATATACACAATGCTTACTCACACATACAATTACTCGCATACGGTGGTACACGGTGCACCAATGTTATTCCAGTAATAATGGATATCATTAACTGTGGACAGTGGCGATACTGATATCATTAACTGTGGACAGTGATGGTATTGATATCACTGCTGTGTGATAATTGCTAGCATTAGCTGCCGGCTTTATTTCATGGAGTCGAGTGTTATTTGATCCATGAATCCTCACCTCTGGCAGTTAAACTGTCAGAGTTAAGCTATGGTGTGTGTGTGTGTGTGTGTGTGTGTGTGTGTGTGTGTGTGTTCATGTGTGTGTGTGTGTATGTGCGTGTTCATGTGTCTGTAAATATAATTGAGCATGTCTGCATACATGTGTGTGCGTATGTGTGCGTGTAAGAGTCAAATAAAGAAGCAGAGAGAGAAAAGAGAGAAAGAGAGAGAGAGAGAGAGAGAGAGAGAGAGAGAGAAAGAGAGAAAGTGGGGGAGAGAGAGAGAGTATGTGCATTTATGTATGTCTGTGTGTGTCTACTTTTGTGCATCTGCACATGTGCGCGTGTGAGTTTCAGTGTTCCTATATTTAGATGTCGATTTGGGTACGTCGCCATGGGTAAATTTGCGTGCGCGATTGTGTGTATGTATGCGGCATGTGCATACTCTATGTGTATAGGTGTGAATGGATGTGTGTGAGAGCGTATCCTGTGTAAGCTAGGTAAATGTATAGATAGGAGGTGTATGTGTGTACGTGAGTGTATGTAAGTGGTGTGTGCATGCGTGTATGTGCGTGTGTGTGTGCATGCGCGCGTGTGTGCATGCGTGTGTATGTGTGTGTATGTGTGTATGCGTGCGTGTGTGCGTGCGTGTATGTGAGCGTATGTGTGTGTGTGTGCGTGTGTGTGTGTGTGCTGCACGTCTGCGTGTGTGGGTTGTACGTGTGTGCTTGTGTGCATTGGCGTTCCTTTATTATTGGGGGCTACTTCCATGCATACGTTTTAGCGTGCGTGTGTGTCTGTGTTTGTGCGTGTGTGCTCGTGGCTTTTTTTTTCATGCCTACATGTATGTTTTTATATGATTTAGATGTACATCTCCATGTACATCTCCATCTGCGTATGCGTGTGATAGCGTATAAATATAAATATCTACGAACTTCCCTCTTAGAATGGTGTGAGTATGTATATGATCATGTATGCATGTGTTTGTGCGTATATGTTTTTTTTACATTATATGTACCTGTATTCGTTTCTGTGTATATGCGTATGTGTGTATGTATATACTTATATATATAGAAATCTGTTTGTGTATGCTTGGGTATTTTACCGATAATTGCATTCGTCTATAAGTATCTGCATATCGGCATGTGTGTGTGTGTGAAAGCTTGTATACCTGATGTATCTTCGTGTGATTGTACGAGCGTGTAGGTATGAGTGTATGTATAGGTGTTTGAGTATATATATATATATATATATATATATATATATATATATATATATATATATATATATTCAATTTGTCTGAGATAAGCCTGACGAAGGAGATCTAATATTAAAGATGTCAATCTTTCAGTCTTGATCATTTCTTCTTTTTGTACGGCCAGGACTGTTCGATGGATCCTACATTTTCTTTTTAAAGACGTTAGAGTCTGATATGATTCACTCACTAACTCATGCTCTTGCTCATTTGGGCTGGGTTTATCTTGGGTTAATGATCCTAAAGGCGTAATCACGCGTGGAGCCGACCAGGTTCACCAGAGAATCTCCACTCCCGTATTGCTGGCGATCCCGTGTGAACCCCTCTGCATCCTCCAAGATGACGCGAATTCTCTGGAGTTCTTTCATAATTATACCCAGCCATCTGGTGCGCGGCTTGACACTGGGCCTCTTCCAGCTCGTAGGATGATATGGTGAGAGACGGAGAACATGTCCGCACCAACGCATTTTGCGGATGGCTATGAGGCGGGAAGGTGCGAGCAAATGCGCGCGCGCAGGTCTTCCTTTTGACACGTGATGGTATCATCGATGGTTCTGCTATCGAAGGAATCGATCTGATTTAATGCAAGATGTCTTTCCAACAATTCGAGCACCTTCTAGAAGTTCGCTCAGCTATCAATTTCTTAGAATATATTAGAATATAGTCAGAAAATGTACCATGAACTTGAAGGGGCTTTGATCCAAAATTTAGATGAATTGATTGTAATGTTGCCACGCGAATACTTCAGCAACCTGAATATATAGCTGGAAAAAAAAAAAGAAAAAATACTAACGCTGATATATTGAGCCTACATCTTACACACAAAAATGTGAAGAAACACAACAATAATTTCGGATTTTGGTAACAAAAAAACAAACAAACAAAAAAATAGAATTCATTGAGTTGACTCCATATTATGATTGATTCATGTTAGAATTTTAATTTTAATTCAGAACATAGAAATATATAAAAGATCATTTACGTATTTATATATTTTGGTTTAAGAGCTGCTTTCGTTACAACTTTGTTTTTTGAGAATATAATAAAGAAGATGAAGATGACGACGACGACGATGACGACGGTGATGATGATGATTTCTAATTTCCATACTAGGCCAAAATGAGAATATTTTTATCAATTAAATTGATCTTAATTATTCTCTGCTATTTTATTCAATTTGAAAACATAGTCCCTAAGGTTTTGAGTTCTGGTTCAGGGCTATACATGCACACATGTTCAACGCTATACATACACACATGCCTGCATGCATACTGACATGCACACACACACATACAAAGAATAAACTGTACCGTGTTATATCGAACGATATGATGAGATGAGCGAAAGAAAAAAGACTTTGATATCTTTATGACCACATGTATGACCAACCTATTTTTATGTTTCTAATTCAGCCGAGACAGAACTGCATATCTATCTAATGTATCTTTAAGCCTTTATGACACTGGAGTTTGATGATTTGATGAAAATCTTGCTGCTCTTTTCTAGCATATAGGATGATCACGTAGAGGTCAACTCATTGCTGTTATTTAATCAAATGCGTGTCTTGTCTTAACCGAATATACCTATAATTATAAGATCCATCCATAACGATCTTGTCTTCTTTCTAGGTGTAGTGTATCCAATACGTTATCTTGTTCACTCAATAGGTTTTTACCTAGCAAGATTTGACATTCTATTTCTAGCATGCTGTGAAACCAGGGAGATCTTAATCTTAAGTGATCAGCAGAGGTGTAACCCTTTCGCCAAGTTCATTTACGTTTAGTGGGATGAGTCAGTTTAGCAAAAGCCGTCAATTCTCCAGGCTATCAACAATGTATATTAAGGTTCTATTTAACCTTCTCATTGCATGCGCAATGGGAAGGTTGAATATAATATT
>NC_142935.1:50889073-50899073 GCF_046866305.1 Octopus bimaculoides | reverse complement strand
ACATTTCATTTGAAAGAAAGGAAATGCGAGAAGATAAAGAATGAATAATGGTAAGACGTCAAGGAAAATAATGAAGGAGAGGTTTATTTGAAAGGAAATAAAGGACGAACGGTTTAAAAAAGCAGCATACGGAAAGAAGGAAGACAAGACCAGTGATTGAGAAGGGGGCAAAGAAAATTGAAGAAACTAAGGAAAAAATCCCTAGAAAAATGATGGTGATGGTGGCGGGGAAAATGAATAAGCGGATGATTAAATGAGCAAGGGACAAACATTTACAACTGGAAGGAATTTATTGAAGAATGAAAAAGGAAGGAGGGGAAAAATAAGGAAACAGATTTAAAAAGAACTCGAAAATGAAATTCTAACCGAAAATTTGAGTGATTGTGTATGTGTGTGTGCGCGTGCATATAAAGTTAGTGGAAGGAGAGATTGAAAGAAAATACAAAAGAGATTATGGAAGACTGATTGAATGGAATAAGGCAAATAAATAAGAGAAAAAAAAATGCAAATGAATGAAATATGAGCAAAAGAGATAAAGGTGTAGAAAGTGATAGGAATATTGCAGGAAGAAAGAGAAAATTCAAGAGAAAAGGAAACAGAGAATGTAAACAGGAGTACACAGTATGGAAGGTAGGAAAAAATGAAATAATAATGATAATAATAATAATAATAATAATAATAATAATAATAATAATAATAATAGTAACGAAGGAAAGAGAGAATGAAAGTAAAAGGGAATGATTAAAAAGAAGAGAATGAATGAAAACAATAAAAAGTAAAGGAGCGACTGAAAGAACACCATTAAAAAGGATGTTAGATGGTGAAAATGCAAGAAAAATAGTAAAGAGAAAATTACGATAGACAGAAATACTAACGAGACCGTGGGAATGGAATAAACAATTTAAAATAACTGAAGAAAAGAATGACAGAAATGAACGAAATGTAACGAGAAAAAATAAAAATAAGACAGGGTGAAGTGAAAGAGAGAACGAGAAATTTTAAAGTATAAGTATGCAAAGGAAATTTTAAAATACAAGTGAAAGAATAAACAACAGAAAGGAATGAGCTGAGGATAAGAAACTAATGATAGATTGAAAAAAAAAAAAAATTTTTTAAATCGTTATTTGCAACGTGTACAGAGAGATCTGGAGCGATTATATGCCTATTTATTCCTAACACGTTTAGGCAGTTCTGACGCAAAATATACTGGTCGCTGTGGCGTACGTCTTAAGAGAATAACTTCTACCTTTTATGATTACAGTGTGTACTCGAATGCCGTGCCGATTAGCGCACGGTATTCAAGGTCGCCAGTGTTTCGACATGTTGTGTCTCATCAGCCAGAAGCGGCCGCGGTCATTTGCACACAACATTCGAGGTTGCCAATGTTTCGACATGTTGTGTCTCATGAGGACTCTGAACCTAAAAGCAAGCCGTTGGTTTTGTTCAGACTATCAGCAAATAAATTCTTCGATAAGTTCGGGTAAGGTGGCTAGTCGTTTACATCGACCTCAGTATTCAACTAGTACTTATTTTATCCACTCCAAAAGGATGAAAGGCCAAGTCGACCTCGGCGGAATTCGAACTGTGAATATAAAGACGAAAAATCGCTAAGCATTTTGCGTGGCGTTTCTGCCAGCTTAGAAACACGAAGTATAATGAAGGCAGAATGTATATATATATATATATATATATATATATATATATATAAAGGTGTTCGGAAGACAGAAAGAATGATTGAATAAGAAAAAATATTTAAAGAAATAATTCATGACAGTAACAATAAATGTGAGAAGTAAGATTAAATAATTGAGATAGGAAGAAGGAAACAAAAGGAAAACATTAAAGAAAAACAGAGAATAGAATTTGTCTTTTATCTTAAATTATTTCACTCATTGGACTGCGACCATGCTGAAGCACCACTTTGACAGTAATAGTAAAAATGATCGACCCTAGTACTTGTGTTTTAAACTCTAGTACTTATTCTGTCGAGCTTTACTGTCGAAACCGCTAAGTTATGGGACGTAAACACAGCAACACAGGTTACCAAGCAATGAAAGGATATGCACACACACAAAGACAATAGACACACAAACCTATGTACGCGCCCACATATACACACACACAATATACACACATACACGTTCGCATAGACGTCCACACATACACACATATATGTATATGCATATATTTATGCATATACGATGGGTTTCCAGACAATGTCCGTTTACGAAAATCCCTAACAAGGAATTGGTCAGGTGGGCAAAAGTAGGAGACACTTGCCCAAAGTATCAGGTAGTTGGATTGTATCCGAAAACGTACAGTTGGAAAGCGAACCTCTTAACAACGCTGTTATGTTTGTAACTAGCAAAGATTATATAAAAGTATAGAGGTGGAACAGTAAAGATGAGAGTATAAATTGACGAAGGATTGCAAATACGAAGGAGTGAGATAATATCGGTTTAAAGCACAAACAAAGGCGGGAAGAGTGTGAAAGGGAAGAGGAAAAACGTTGAAAAAAAAAAGGAAGAAAAAAAAAGTAACTAACGAGAAGTAACGAATGAAAGATTGAATTATAGAATTTCAAATGGAATAAGACTAGAAATTTAATAACAGAATGAAATTATGGGGAAATATTTAAATTCAACAAAAAGTGAGAGCAAATATTAATTTCTAAAATAACAAATCATGAAAGTTAGAATGAAAAGGGAATAAATATTTAATGACTGAATAGAATATAACGGAAGAAGAAGAAGAAGAAGAAGAAGAAGAAGAAGAAGAAGAAGAAGAAGAAGAAGAAGAAGAAGAAGAAGAAATAGATGAGGAAGAACGAAGTTTAGAAAAATAAATTAAAAGATCTAAACTGAATAATGACTGGATATGAAGTTAAAATATATTTTGAGAATGAGAATAAAAAAGTAATAAATGTAGAGGAAATAAAGGAGACAAAAAAGGAATGAATGAAAAAAATTAAGGAATGAAAACTAATCAAAAACAACGAATAAAAAGCAAATATGAGCAAAAGGGAAAACAAATTTGAAACAAATCAAGAAGACAGGGAAGAGAAATGGTGATGGATCTCCGTCGTTCAAGTTTGAGAAATTTAGTTTTTCCATTAAATGAATTACTTATTCCCAGAGTAACGTTAAGTGGTTGTGCATTCTACAAACTCGAGAACAGGTAATGTAATCCACTTTTAGAACCAGCCTAACATATTGTCTGACAAGGCTGTCTACTTTGAATTACAAATACAAGCCATCTGGTGGGCTTATATATACGTACCCAGTTTCTCTCAGAAGCTATGGGGTGACACGAGGTTATACAAAAGATAGTCCCTGCCTAACATACCACGAAGTTGGATCGACCTCAAAATCTCACAACTGAGAAGCGAACTTAGTCTTTCTGCGATACTGCATTAACGAATCTTATATCTTTTACTTACTTATTTTAATTATTGAACTGCGGCTACTGTGAGGCACCACATTGAGAGATTTCAATTAAAACGCTTCCAGATAGATGCAAAGTCGACAGAGTTTGTATTTGATCTCAGAACGTAAACGAGCAAAATCAACACTACATAACATTTTGTTTGTCGTTCTACCGAGTAAGCCGATTCATACAATACACTAATGAATAAATAAATAAATAAACAAATAAACAAACAAAACAAACAAAAAATAAATAAAAAATAAATTGCTGGAAGCAAAAGGCCTAAAATTTCGAAGGACAAGATTAATCGATTACATCGACCCTTAATGCTCGACTAGTACATATTTCGTTAACCCCGAAAGGATGAAATGTAAAGTGAAATTTGAACGTAATGAAGATATAGACCAGAGAATGTAAAGCCGAAAGAAATGCAACTAAACATTTTGTGCGGTGTGGTAACGATAAAAATGACATTTATTATCAAGTAGAGACAGATGAAAAGCGAAGTCGACCTCAGAAGGATTTTGAACTTCGAACATAAATAAAAGCGACAAGGATTTACCAATTTTACAATCTAAAACACTTGAAAGAACGAAAGATACTGACAAGAGAAGAAAAAAGCTAACTCCACTTGGTTGTGTCGTGTCATATTTTGTTTCTTATTTTCAACTGAAGACACTCTAACAGCGAACATTTATCGAGTGACAGTCATCATCTCTGTCTTTCTAATTTACGTAAAAATGAAAATATTATGGGAAAAAATACTATCACAACTAACACGACTACTAACAACAGCAGTAATTATCGTAATCATAATACTAACTTCAGGAAAACAACAATGGCAAACAGAATTTTCTCTCTAAACGTCAAACAGGAAAATAAATAAAAAAGGAATTGTTAAAAATGCATGAAAATTTTATTTAAAAAGAAAAAAAAAAATCCTTTCTGTTTCTTCTTGTTACCCATTGAAGACTCCTGCAAAAACGCTAAATTTCATAAATGGAACGAAAAAAGAAAGATAATAGGAAAAAACTCACCATCTTCTCTCATGTGAATGAACCTAAAAAAAAAAATTCTAAGAAATCAACAAATATATAAATCTAACAGAGTCTCTTACATTTCTCTCCCTCCCTCTCTATCGCTGTAAACACACTAACAGATAAATAGATAGATAGATAGATAGATAGATAGATAGATAGATAGACAGACAGACAGATAGATAGATAGATAGATAGATAGATAGAGACAGACAGACAGACAGATAGATAGATAAATAGATAGATAGATAGATAGATAAATAGATAGATAGATAGGCGTTTTATAAAATCTTATCTCTGCGGGATTTTTTGTTTGTTTTCCATTTATTTTTCAAAATGCAGACTGCTGGGGCTTAGTGATATAAAAGCATGTAAATCCTGTGGGGCTGCATGCATTATTTATTATTTTATTTCGTTTTCATTATTTCAGATTTCATTTCCCCCCTCCCACAACACCTCACTTCACTAATACTTCCTTCCTGCTGTTATATTAAAAAAAAATATTTACTGTATGTTTGTTCTATAAGTTCTACTATAATATCCCTATTTGTTTTTTTTAATTTTCATGGAAAGTTTATTCGTAAAATAGTCAAAAGACCTTTTTACATACATACATACAATCATACATACATACATACATACATACACATATATAACACATGCATCTCTCTCTGCCTATCTATCTATCTATCTATCTATCTATCTATCTATCTATCTATCTATCTATCTATCTATCTATCTATCTAAATACATGTCTGTGTCTGTCCGTATACATACATACAAACATGCATAAATATATATATATATACATATATATATATATGTAGATAGATCATTGAAGCAGGTTTTTAGGTAAAAAAGACCACACGTGGTGTAATTTTTACTTTTCGCTTATATATATATATATATATATATATATATATATATATATATATATATATGTATGTATATATATATATATACCAGTGTGTGTGTGTGTGTGTGTCTGTGTTTGTGTATGCGTGTGTGTGTGTGTGTGTGTGTGTGTGTGTTTGTGTGTGTGTGTGTGTGTGTGTGTGAGAGAGAGAGAGAGAGAGAGAGAGAGAAACACACGCATACACGTACACATATTGCTCTTTCATGTTCATAGTCACATCCCTTTTTACAATAATTTAAATCTAAGCACACATTTTCTCTCCACCTCTCTCTCTCCACTTTACTCTCTTTCTTCTGCTCTCTTCCTTTCCCACTTTCCCTCAAACTCTTTTTCTCCCTTTCGCACAAATTTTGTCGCACTCTGTATCCATTTTTCTCTCATATACAAAGATACCACTGCCTTAGATTTTTTTCTGTTTTTTCCACCTTTTAATCTTTATTTCTATTCTTTAGAAAATTCCAGCGTAAATTGCAGAATAAAGATTTCAGTTTAGCAATAAATGAATAGAAGAAAAAAGGAAATGACTTTTTTTTTCCTCTAAAAGAATAAACTTAAAAATTTTATTTACTTTTGTACATTTTATGTTCATATTTATTGGATATATTATTTTTTAAAATTTAAATTATATTTTTCTAATAACCTTTAATAAAAGAAGTATGGATTAAAAAAAATAAAGGTGATCGTAACGGTAATATGGAGGGTTGGTTGATGGTATAATTTTTTTTTCTTCCACCTCATCCTATTTTTGTTCACTTTATTTTCGGCATCGTTTTTCTCTTTAATCATCATATCTTTTGTTTTACTTGTTTTTCAACTTTGATTTTCCTTCCGCCATTTTCATTACCCTCATCTACGAATCAATAGGAGGTTTGATTTTTAAAGTATTTTCTTATTTTTATAACAATTTAATATTGGTTTTGTGTTCTTAGTAAGGGGAGGAGTTGGTACAAATTTCAAAATTTACATATGAATGGTTGGAGAAACCATTTCAAATTTAGTTGAATGAACCACCCTAACAAACAAACAAACAGACAGACACACACACACACACACACACACACACACACACACACACACACACATACACACACACACACGAACACATAATACATACACATACAATATGGTCACAACTTACCAATTCACCATGAAATATTGGTTAAATGAATGGCGTAAAACTGAGACAAAAGGATGCTGAGTAACGGAAATTAAAAAGTTTTCAATTTATGTATTAATATGCCACACAACTGCGAGATATACATGCATAATTATGTACATGCATACATATACTATACGCATTTATATAGATATAATTTTGTAAATATTTATAAATTTATAATTTTATATATACATATAAATATATATATGTATATATACATACATACATACATACATACATACATATATATATATATACATACATACATACATACATACATACATACATATATATATATATATATATATATATATATATATATATATATATATATATATATATATATATATATATATATGAAATAAATTCAAACGATGGTGTACATATTACATTCAATTTGATATTCCATTTAAATACTAGTTTCAATATCAAAAAGGAAATTACACGGCGCCAGTGTTAGAAATACACATTATTATTTATCTGCTTATGTATATTTTGGATTCTAATTTATTTCATCTTCATATTTGAATCTTACATTTGATTCATACAGCTGATCAACATTTAATCATAATCTGTCTTCCTAAGCTGCAAGTATCGAATATAGTTTAATGAATTTGCTTGTACTGTTGGTTTCACTGCCTGTATATAGGTGATGCCTTATGAATTATTATTGTCATTATCAGTTTTTCTCCTTTTAATTTTGTTTCCATTTCTAAGCCGAGTGTTTTCTCGACACATAGCGCAACGAAACTTTCATTGATAGATTATTAGAATAAATACCCCATATTGTTCATTTTTACCCAATGAAGTTATGTGAACAAAGACAAAAAAGAGAAAAACGAAAATATAAGAAAATATTGCAAGCGTCCTCACAATGCTCTTCTCAATACATGTGACGTACCAGTTACAACAACCTTTTGCACTTCTTGCAGGGTGGTAAGCTATGGATCATTTTCAAATGATTTTCATTTCTTTTTCTAATCATTCCAAGTGCTCTTACAACCACTGGTATTATAACCGCCTTGAGATGCCACATTTTTTCGATTTCAATGAATAAATCTTTATATTTTCTGATCTCCTCAAATTCTTTTGTCGAGATATTACGAGAAATACTCATGAATACGAGAGATACTCTTGTCGATCAATGAACAGACTTTATTGATTTGGTCTTTTGCAACAATATCTGGTTCATTTGCTTTGATATTTCTGTATGTACTAGAAAGTCCCAAAGAATCGTTGTATTTTCTCCCTCAGTTACAGATTCAGGGTGGTGCTTATACCACTTTTCAGCAGTTTTTATTTTATAATCGAACGTAGCTTTCAGTGTAGTTATTGGCTAACTCCGTTATATCTTTACTTATACTCCATTGGGTCAAAAAATTTACATCTATAGAAGAGGTGGTCAACTCTTTCAATGTTGTTATTTCAGGATCAGATCGGCACTTTGAAACTACGAGGTCCAGTACACCCATCATGACTACTCGTCTGATAAGGGTACACCAGGCACAGGTATCACAACTATATGTGCACGACGTAGTGAACTCATAGCAAAATAAGCAGCACGTGACTTTGCAGGTGGGACCCAGTTAGAATTTTCTTCAGGTCGAGTAGCTCGTCCAGCTTATAAGATCCTCGGATCAGTATTGTTTAAGAATGTTGAGCGAAACATCCACATTTCCAGATGTGAATTATTCAAACTCCAAATAGTTCCTCTCAACATAGGCTGTGATGCTCCCCTACTACTTCTGCTCATGATCAGAGATGCACATATTGTCAGCCACCAAGAGACATGTTCAACTAGTTAAGGTCAAACAAGTGACTAGCAAATTTGTAGTATTCAGCAGAATATTTGCTGCAGCCCATCTTTTTATACCAAGACAAAACATCTACATGATAACACTTCCAATCAGTTAAGATCAGAAGCCATGAAAGCCAGTGCCTGGTACAGCATGAGGACATTTATTATTATTATTATTATTATTATTATTATTATTATTATTATTATTATTATTATTAGTAGTAGTAGTAGTAGTAGTAGTAGTAGTAGTAGTAGTAGTAGTAGTAGTAGTAGTAGTAAGGCGGTGAGCTGGCAGAATCTTTAACACGCCGGGCGAAGTGGTTAGCAGTATTTTGTCCGTCTTTACTTTCTGAGTTCAAATATCGCCCGGAGTCGACAATGCATTTCATTCTTTCGGGATCCATCAAATAAGTACCAGTTGAGCACTGGGGTCGATGTGATCGACACATTTCCTCCCTCCAAATTTCAGGCTTTGTACCTTTAGTAGAAATGATTATCATTCTTATCATTATTATGCAATGAAATATATATATATAGATGTATGTATATTTTTAATCGCAAACGTTGCTTTACCGTTTTCTGTAGTGACCCTGTTGCATTTGCTTTGACTGATGGGCAGTTGGTTTGCTGCCTGTATAATGCAAAGCCAGCTCAGCTGACTCCTAGAACCGATCACACAAAATTTCTAGCACTAACTCGACTCAAGGAGTAAATAACAAAAATGTCTTGATATCATAATAATCAATGTGTTTGAATGCTGGGTCTACAAATAAATGTTTTAAAGAGTTCTAATACAATACGGACTCACAAGTGAATGAATGTATGTATGTCCCGTAGTGGGATTCTATTTCGGTAATTCTAGGATATTGAGGAATGTGGAACCATTTCTTAGCCCAATCGTTCCCAGGTGTACTCTGATCCGGAAAAATACCACCAGCTAGGGTACCAGCTATTGGTTAATTAGTATGTTAAGGAACAAGCTAAATGTAAAAGCCCCCAGTGCTTTGGGAAAGAAAAGCGTAGGGGATAAGTAACTGAGTGACAAATATTCAGCTTCTCATGGCTATAAGACTCATGTCGTATAGCCATGAGTCTTATAGTCATGTCGCATGAGTCTTATAGCCATGAGACATGGTAGACACGAAACATCTCTTATGGGAACTATGTGTGCTCGTGTGCGCTTGTGTGTTTATATGTGTGTGCGTGCATGTGTGTATGTGTGTGTGTGCGCGCGTGTATATGAGCGTGTGCGCGCGCAATGTTGTGTCAGTGTTTGTCACCTACCACCGATTCACAACCGCTGTTCGCTTATATTCCTCTCCGTAACATAACGGTTGGGTAAAAGAGACCGATAGAATATATACCAAGCGGAAAAGAAAGCAAAAACAAAGATATATATGAGTGTGTGTAAGTTGAAATTATAAATAATTTTCATGACCCCGTTACACAACTATATTTTTTAAATATAGTTCTATTATTTAAAAATTAATCATATATTTACGCCAAGTTCGTATAAGGTATCCATGTTGATTGTTTTTTTTTTTACCTTCATATATTTACAGATTAATTAGAATTTGTAACTATCGGCTTTAATTACCAAAGAAGTTATTTTGAATAGGTACCGTTATCACCAGTGGCAATATATTGTACTATTTACTTGTCAT